>NW_026525126.1:210000-510000 GCF_943734705.1 Anopheles coustani | reverse complement strand
TCCATACATTTTCGATCGATTTTTAAAACTTCGAGATAGCGCTTTGGTGTCTTCGGCAATAATGTAGAAATCGGGTTTTTAAACACATTTTACTTTTGGGTTTTTTTCGATCCGTCGCTTGGTTCGCCCGCAATCGCGAGAAAACGAAAAAACACGTTTACAAAATTCCGGACGAATTTTGTGAACGCCGTCCATACATTTTCGATCGATTTTTAAAATTTCGAGATAGCGCTTTGGTGTCTTCGGCAATAATGTAGAAATCGGGTTTTTAAACACATTTTACTTTTGGGTTTTTTTCGATCCGTCGCTTGGTTCGCCCGCAATCGCGAGAAAACGAAAAAACACGTTTACAAAATTCCGGACGAATTTTGTGAACGCCGTCCATACATTTTCGATCGATTTTTAAAATTTCGAGATAGCGCTTTGGTGTCTTCGGCAATAATGTAGAAATCGGGTTTTTAAACACATTTTACTTTTGGGTTTTTTTCGATCCGACGCTTAGTTCGCCCGCAATTGAAAGAAAACGAAAAAACACGTTTACAAAATTCGTCCGGAATTTTGTGAACGCCATCCATACATTTTCGATCGATTTTTAAAATTTCGAGATAGCGCTTTGGTGTCTTCGGCAATAATGTAGAAATCGGGTTTTTAAACACATTTTACTTTTGGGTTTTTTTCGATCCGACGCTTAGTTCGCCCGCAATTGAGAGAAAACGGAAAAACACGTTTACAAAATTCCGGACGAATTTTGTGAACGCCGTCCATACATTTTCGATCGATTTTTAAAATTTCGAGATAGCGCTTTGGTGTCTTCGGCAATAATGTAGAAATCGGGTTTTTAAACACATTTTACTTTTGGGTTTTTTTCGATCCGACGCTTAGTTCGCCCGCAATTGAGAGAAAACGGAAAAACACGTTTACAAAATTCGTCCGGAATTTTGTGAACGCTCTCCATACATTTTCACCTTTGGGTCGTGAATACCGGCTGACCGATAAGAGATAGCGACTTGTCGTAGAATATTTATATGTTGGACGTTGGAAGACGCAACTTTCATTATATGGGAGCAACCCGGTCAGGGTGCTCCAAGTCGGTCGTTTGGTCGGTTTATGTTTTGGGCCGACCTTGTGCTGTACCAGGTTGAGGTACCTTTCATGAATTATAACTCGGTCAGTTTTTCACCGAGCGACAAGTTACGCTGAGATTTGGAATGGTCTTGAGTAAAACTATTACGGAAAAATACGAACAGAAAATCAGCATGTTGGTGGGCGAAGCTATTAGCGAAACATGGAGCAACAAGGGTCCAAAAACGAATGAAATGGGACTTGGACCAAGAATAACTGCAAGTTGGAGAAGAGATAGCAAGTTGGCGTAGAACAATTATATTTGGTGCATGGTATGACCAACCAAAAAGTATATGAGGCCAAGGTGCTGGCTGGCCTCCAAAGTGGAGATATGGGCGATCCAAAGTTTGTACCCAAGTACGAACAAGTATGGAAAAAACAGGGTAAGGTACCAAGTACCATTAATAACTTCGGCTGTAGATGGCCGAGCAAGACAAACGGCATACCGTTGGAAAGGTCTTGGGGAGACCTATCTACCCTGAAAGTTTCATGAGGCTGAGTTGAAAGACCACGGAGATATTAGGTGATGATGGTCCAATTCGGGGACCAAGTCGCAGGAAATGGCACTTGACCAAAACCACCCTTGAAAGGTGATTACCGGCTGACCGGTAAGAGATAGCGACTTGGCGTAGAATATTCATACGTTGGGCGGGTCGATACGCAACTTTCCTTATATGGAAGCAACCCGGTCAGGGTGCTCCAAGTCGGTCGTTTGGTCGGTTTATGGTTTGGGCCGACCACGTGGTGTACCAGGTTGAGGTACCTTTCATGAATTATAACTCGGTCAGTTTACCACCGAGCGACAAGTTGCGGTGTGTTTTGGAATGGTCTTGAGTGGAACTATTAGGGAAAAATACGAACAGAAAATCAGCGTGTTGGTGTTCGAAGCTATTAGTGAAACATAGAGCAACAAGGGTCCAAAAACGAATGAAATGGGACTTGAACCAAGAATAACGGCAAGTTGGAGACGAGGTAGCAAGTTGGCGTAGAATATTTATAAATTGTGCATAATATGACCAACAAAAAAGTATGTGGGGACAAGGCGGTAGCTGGCCCCCAAAGTGGAGATATGGGTGATTCATGTTTTGCACCCAAGTACGAACAAGTATGGTGAAAACAGGGTAAGGTACCAAGTACCATGAATAACTTCGGCTTTAGATGGCCTAGCGAGGCAAATGACATACCGTTGGAAAGGTCTCGGGGAGATCTATCTACCCTGAAAGTTTCATGAGGCTGAGTTGAAAGACCACGGAGATATTAGGTGATGATGGTCCAATTCGGGGACCAAGTCGCAGGAAATGGCACTTGAAAAAAATCACCCTTGAAAGGTGAATACCGGCTGAACGGTGAGAGATAGCGACTTGGCGTAGAATATTCATACGTTTGGCAGGTAAAGACGCAACTTTCATTATATGGGAGCAACCCGGTCAGGGTGCTCCAAGTCGGTCGTTTGGTCGGTTTATGGTTTGGGCCGACCATGTGCTGTACCAGGTAGAGGTACCTTTCATGAATTATAACTCGGTCAGTTTTTCACCGAGCGACAAGTTACGCTGTGATTTGGAATGGTCTTGAGTGGAACTATTACGGAAAAATACGAATAGAAAATCAGCATGTTGGTGGGCGAAGCTATTAGTGAAACATAGAGCAACAAGGGTTCAAAAACGAATGAAATGGGACTTGAACCAAGAATAACGGCAAGTTGGGGACGAGTTAGCAAGTTGGCGTAGAATATTTATAAACTGTGCCTAATATGACCAACAAAAAAGTATATGGGGACAAGGCGATAGCTGGCCTCCAAAGTGGAGATATGGGTGATTCATGGTTTGCACCCAAGTATGGCAAAAACTGGTAGAGGTACCTTTCATGAATTATAACTCGGTCAGTTTTTCACCGAGCGACAAGTTACGCTAAGATTTGGAATGGTCTTGAGTAAAACTATTACGGAAAAATACGAACAGAAAATCAGCATGTTAGTGGGCGAAGCTATTAGTGAAACATAGAGCAACAAGGGTCCAAAAACGAATGAAATGGGACTTGAACCAAGAATAACGGCAAGTTGGAGACGAGTTAGCAAGTTGGCGTTGAATATTTATAAACTGTGCATAATATGACCAACAAAAAAGTATATGGGGACAAGGCGGTAGCTGGCCCCCAAAGTGGAGATATGGGTGATTCATGTTTTGCACCCAAGTACGAACAAGTATGGTGAAAACAGGGTAAGGTACCAAGTACCATGAATAACTTCGGCTGTAGATGGCCTACCGAGACAATTGGCATATCGTTGGAAAGGTCTTGGGGAGACCTATCTACCCTGAAAGTTTCATGACGCTGAATTGAAAGACCACGGAGATATTAGGTGATGATGGTCCAATTCGGGGACCAAGTCGCAGGAAATGGCACTTGACCAAAATCACCCTTGAAAGGTGAATACCGGCTGACCGGTAAGAGATAGCGACTTGGCGTAGAATATTCATACGTTTGGCGGGTAAAGACGCAACTTTCATTATATGGAAGCAACCCGGTCAGGGTGCTCCAAGTCGGTCGTTTGATCGGTTTATGGTTTGGGCCGATCACGTGGTGCACCAGGTAGAGGTACCTTTCATGAATTATAACTCGGTCAGTTTACCACCGAGCGACAAGTTGCGGTGTGTTTTGGAATGGTCCTTAGTGGAACTATTAAGGAAAAATACGAACAGAAAATCAGCATGTTGGTGGGCGAAGCTATTAGTGAAACATAGACCAACAAGGGTCCAAAAACGAATGAAATGGGACTTGAACCAAGAATAACGGCAAGTTGGAGACGAGGTAGCAAGTTGGCGTAGAATATTTATAAATTGTGCATAATATGACCAACAAAAAAGTATATGGGGACAAGGCGGTAGCTGGCCGCCAAAGTGGAGATATGGGTGATTCATGTTTTGCACCCAAGTACGAACAAGTATGGTGAAAACAGGGTAAGGTACCAAGTACCATGAATAACTTCGGCTGTCGATGGCCGAGCGAGGCAAAGCGCATATCGTTGGAAAGGTCTTGGGGAGACCTATCTACCCTGAAAGTTTCATGAGGCTGAGTTGAAAGACCACGGAGATATTAGGTGATGATGGTCCAATTCGGGGACCAAGTCGCAGGAAATGGCACTTGACCAAAACCACCCTTGAAAGGTGATTACCGGCTGACCGGTAAGAGATAGCGACTTGGCGTAGAATATTCATACGTTGGGCGGGTCGATACGCAACTTTCCTTATATGGAAGCAACCCGGTCAGGGTGCTCCAAGTCGGTCGTTTGGTCGGTTTATGGTTTGGGCCGACCACGTGGTGTACCAGGTTGAGGTACCTTTCATGAATTATAACTCGGTCAGTTTACCACCGAGCGACAAGTTGCGGTGTGTTTTGGAATGGTCTTGAGTGGAACTATTAGGGAAAAATACGAACAGAAAATCAGCGTGTTGGTGGGCGAAGCTATTAGTGAAACATAGAGCAACAAGGGTCCAAAAACGAATGAAATGGGACTTGAACCAAGAATAACGGCAAGTTGGAGACGAGGTAGCAAGTTGGCGTAGAATATTTATAAACTGTGCATTATATGGCTAACAAAAAAGTATATGGGGACAAGGCGGTAGCTGGCCCCCAAAGTGGAGATATGGGTGATTCATGTTTTGCACCCAAGTACGAACAAGTATGGTGAAAACAGGGTAAGGTACCAAGTACCATGAATAACTTCGGCTGTCGATGGCCGAGCGAGGCAAAGCGCATATCGTTGGAAAGGTCTTGGGGAGACCTATCTACCCTGAAAGTTTCATGAGGCTGAGTTGAAAGACCACGGAGATATTAGGTGATGATGGTCCAATTCGGGGACCAAGTCGCAGGAAATGGCACTTGACCAAAACCACCCTTGAAAGGTGAATACCGGCTGACCGGTAAGAGATAGCGACTTGGCGTAGAATATTCATACGTTTGGCAGGTATAGACGCATCTTTCATTATATGGGGGCAACCCGGTCAGGGTGCTTCAAGTCGGTCGTTTGGTCGGTTTATGTTGTGGGCCGACCACGTGGTGTACCAAATTGAGGTACCTTTCATGAATTATAACTCGGTAAGTTTGCCACCGAGCGACGAGTTGCGGGGTGTTTTGGAATGATTTTGAGTGGAACTATCAAGGAAAAATAAAAATAGAAAATCAGCTTGTCCATGGCCGAAGCTATTAGTGAATCATATAGCAAAATGGGTCCAAAAACGAACGAAATGGGACTTGTACCAAGAATAACGGCAAGTTGGAGAAGAGATAGCAAGTTGGCGTAGAACAATTATAAACTGTGCATGTATGACCAACAAAAAAGTATATGTGGCCCAGGCGGTAGCTGGCCTCCAAAGTGGAGATATGGGTGATTCATGGTTTGCACCCAAGTATGGCAAAAACTGGTAGAGGTACCTTTCATGAATTATAACTCAGGCTGTATGGCACTTAGCGGGACGCTTGACTCTGGTATGGAATAGTCCTGAGTGGGACTATCAAGGAAAAATACGAACAAAAAATAACCATGTCTACGGACGACGGTATTAGCGAAACTTAGAGCGAAATTGCGACCAAGTCGCTGGAAATGGCCCTTGAACTAAGTATACCGTCAAGGCGGTACGAGATAGCGAGTTGACGTAGAACATTTATAAGTTTGCCTTTACGAGACGAAAGTTTAGTTATATGGGGCCAACCCGCCCAGGGTTGTCCAAGTCGGTCATATGGCTGATCGAAATTTTCGACCAAGTACTGAGAAAACAGGGTAAGGTACCAAGTACCTCAAATAACTTCGGCTGTAGATGTCCGAGCGAAGCAAACGGCATAGCGTTGGAAAGGTCTTGGAGTGCTCTAAACACCCTGAAAGTATGAGAACGCTATCTTAAAAACTCGTGGAGATATTAGCGAAACATAGGGCCCAAAAGATACCAAGTCGCAGGAAATGGGCCCTCCAAGAACACCCTAAAATCCCAATTACGGCTAAGTTGCAGGCCAGCTAGCGAAGTAAAATGTTCTAGACATAACTAGAACACGTTGATGCGCAACTTTTTGAAAAAGAACTTTTTTCGATATCTGGCCCCCAAAGGGGGGATATGGGCGATCCAAGGATTTTTCCAAGTTTCGGTACTTTTTACGGTATCGCTCATAGCTCCGGCTGTATGCAAGCAAATGACAATCTAAGAAATGATTTGGAAAGGATAAGAGTAGTACTAACTTACGATAGAACACAGCGAAGCGCTATCGGTTCATGGCAAGGCCGATATAAGCAGTCAAAAATGAAAAATGTTGACAAAATGAACAAAAATTACCTAGGTACGCGAATAGCGGCCAGGGATGACGAGGTACGAAGGTAGGGTGGAATAGTTATAATTAGGAATTGGTACGATCTATAAATTTGCCGAAGACCGCAAAGCGCTCAGACCCATAGAAAGTGTCCATTTGGGCCGAACAGTGCGTGCAAAGAGGTGAAAAAGCAAAAATTGCACTTTGTGGGGCGATTTGCGGGGGGAAGGAGGGGTCGGAGGGGTAAATGTCTCATGGCCAAAAAGTCTTATCTCATCAAGATCTAAAACATTGCCGAAGACCGCAAAGCGCTAGCTCGCAATCGGAAAATCGCGATTTTGAAAATTTTCTAAGTGTTGGGCCCCCTAAGGAAAAGTAACAAAAATCACCTTTGGCCCCAATTTTGAGCATGAAGGAGTCGTTTCCGAGGCATGGTGTCTTCGGCAAAAAGTTTCATCTACTCGAGTACTTACGACTAGTCAAATAAAAAATTGAGAAACACAAACGGTATGGCTATGCCGAAGCTCGATACACCCGAAAAAATCCCAAAAAAGTCGAAAATGTCGAAAAATGAGAAAACCCTATATTCGTACTCTACTCGAGCCCTAAATATTGAAAAGTGAAACCCGCGATCGATTTGGAACAAAAAATTGACCTAGGCAAACTTGTATGACGGTCCGCACCTTTGAAAAATCTGGTAAGTGTATTTTAGACAGACTCGAAAAAAGTCGCCCCGAGTCCCCTTACGTTGAAAATCCGAAAAAGTCGAAATTGTTGAAAATGTTAAAAAGCCTCTTTTGGTGGTCCATGGCACCACTAGATATTGAAAAGTGAGGTCCGCGGCCAATCCGGAAGAAAAAGTTAGCTAGGCAAACTTGTATGTCGGTCGATACAAAAAACGGCTCGGTGAGTGTATTTTCGACAGGCTTCAAAAAACAATCCTTTCTCCATACAATTTCAATCGATTTTAAAAATTTCGAGATAGCGCTTTGAAGTCTTCGGCAATAATGTAGAAATCGGGTTTTTAAACACATTTTACTTTTGGGTTTTTTTCGATCCGTCGCTTGGTTCGCCCGCAATCGCGAGAAAACGAAAAAACACGTTTACAAAATTCGTCCGGAATTTTGTGATCGCCGTCCATACATTTTCGATCGATTTTTAAAATTTCGAGATAGCGCTTTGGTGTCTTCGGCAATAATGTAGAAATCGGGTTTTTAAACACATTTTACTTTTGGGTTTTTTTCGATCCGACGCTTAGTTCGCCCGCAATTGAGAGAAAACGGAAAAACACGTTTACAAAATTCCGGACGAATTTTGTGAACGCCGTCCATACATTTTCGATCGATTTTTAAAATTTCGAGATAGCGCTTTGGTGTCTTCGGCAATAATGTAGAAATCGGGTTTTTAAACACATTTTACTTTTGGGTTTTTTTCGATCCGCCGCTTGGTTCGCCCGCAATCGCGAGAAAACGAAAAAACACGTTTACAAAATTCCGGACGAATTTTGTGAACGCCGTCCATACATTTTCGATCGATTTTTAAAATTTCGAGATAGCGCTTTGGTGTCTTCGGCAATAATGTAGAAATCGGGTTTTTAAACACATTTTACTTTTGGGTTTTTTTCGATCCGACGCATAGTTCGCGCGCAATCGAGAGAAAACGGAAAAACACGTTTACAAAATTCCGGACGAATTTTGTGATCGCCGTCCATACATTTTCGATCGATTTTTAAAATTTCGAGATAGCGCTTTGGTGTCTTCGGCAATAATGTAGAAATCGGGTTTTTAAACACATTTTACTTTTGGGTTTTTTTCGATCCGTCGCTTGGTTCGCCCGCAATCGCGAGAAAACGAAAAAACACGTTTACAAAATTCCGGACGAATTTTGTGAACGCCGTCCATACATTTTCGATCGATTTTTAAAATTTCGAGATAGCGCTTTGGTGTCTTCGGCAATAATGTAGAAATCGGGTTTTTAAACACATTTTACTTTTGGGTTTTTTTCGATCCGTCGCTTGGTTCGCCCGCAATCGCGAGAAAACGAAAAAACACGTTTACAAAATTCCGGACGAATTTTGTGAACGCCGTCCATACATTTTCGATCGATTTTTAAAATTTCGAGATACCGCTTTGGTGTCTTCGGCAATAATGTAGAAATCGGGTTTTTAAACACATTTTACTTTTGGGTTTTTTTCGATCCGTCGCTTGGTTCGCCCGCAATCGCGAGAAAACGAAAAAACACGTTTACAAAATTCGTCCGGAATTTTGTGAACGCCGTCCATACATTTTCGATCGATTTTTAAAATTTCGAGATAGCGCTTTGGTGTCTTCGGCAATAATGTAGAAATCGGGTTTTTAAACACATTTTACTTTTGGGTTTTTTTCGATCCGTCGCTTGGTTCGCCCGCAATTGAGAGAAAACGGAAAACACGTTTACAAAATTCTGGACGAATTTTGTGATCGCCGTCCATACATTTTCGATCGATTTTTAAAATTTCGAGATAGCGCTTTGGTGTCTTCGGCAATAATGTAGAAATCGGGTTTTTAAACACATTTTACTTTTGGGTTTTTTTCGATCCGTCGCTTAGTTCGCCCGCAATTGAGAGAAAACGGAAAAACACGTTTACAAAATTCGTCCGGAATTTTGTGAACGCTCTCCATACATTTTCACCTTTGGGTCGTGAATACCGGCTGACCGATAAGAGATAGCGACTTGTCGTAGAATATTTATATGTTGGACGTTGAAAGACGCAACTTTCATTATATGGGAGCAACCCGGTCAGGGTGCTCCAAGTCGGTCGTTTGGTCGGTTTACGGTTTGGGCCGACCATGTGCTGTACCAGGTTGAGGTACTTTTCATGAATTATAACTCGGTCAGTTTGCCACCGAGCGACAAGTTGCGGTTTGATTTGGAATGGTATTGAAAGGAACTATTACGGAAAAATACGAATAGAAAATCAGCATGTTGGTGGGCGAAGCTATTAGTGAAACATAGAGCAACAAGGGTCGAAAAACGAATGAAATGGGACTTGAACCAAGAATAACGGAAAGTTGGAGACGAGGTAGCAAGTTGGCGTAGAATATTTATAAATTGTGCATAATATGACCAACAAAAAAGTATATGGGGACAAGGCGGTAGCTGGCCCCCAAAGTGGAGATATGGGTGATTCATGTTTTGCACCCAAGTACGAACAAGTATGGTGAAAACAGGGTAAGGTACCAAGTACCATGAATAACTTCGGCTGTCGATGGCCGAGCGAGGCAAAGCGCATATCGTTGGAAAGGTCTTGGGGAGACCTATCTACCCTGAAAGTTTCATGAGGCTGAGTTGAAAGACCACGGAGATATTAGGTGATGATGGTCCAATTCGGGGACCAAGTCGCAGGAAATGGCACTTGACCAAAATCACCTTTGAAAGGTGAATACCGGCTGACCGGTAAGAGATAGCGACTTGGCGTAGAATATTCATACGTTTGGCAGGTAAAGACGCAACTTTCATTATACAGGAGCAACCCGGTCAGGGTGCTCCAAGTCGGTCGTTTGGTCGGTTTATGGTTTGGGCCGACCACGTGGTGTACCAAGGTGAGGTACCATTCATGAATTATAACTCGGTCAGTTTGCCACCGAGCGACAAGTTGCAGTGTGTTTTGGAATGGTCTCAAGAGGGACTATCAAGGAAAAATACGAATAGAAAATCAGCATGTTGGTGGGCGAAGCTATTAGTGAAACATAGAGCAACAAAGGTCCAAAAACGAATGAAATGGGACTTGGACCAAGAATAGCGGCAAGTTGGAGACGAGGTAGCTAGTTGGCATAGAATATTTATAAACTGTGCATGATATGACCAACAAAAAAGTATATCGGGCCAAGGCGGTAGCTGGCCTCCAAAGTGGAGATATGGGTGATTCATGTTTTGCACCCAAGTGCGAACAAGTATGGTGAAAACAGGGTAAGGTACCTAGTACCATGAATAACTTCGGCTGTAGATGGCCTAGCGAGGCAAATGACATACCGTTGGAAAGGTCTCGGGGAGACCTATCTACCCTGAAAGATTCATGAGGCTGAATTGAAAGACCACGGAGATATTAGGTGATGATGGTCCAATTCGGGGACCAAGTCGCAGGAAATAGCACTTGACCAAAATCACCCTTGAAAGGTGAATACCGGCTGACCGGTAAGAGATAGCGACTTGTCGTTGAATATTTATATGTTGGACGTTGGAAGACGCAACTTTCATTATATGGGAGCAACTCGGTCAGGGTGCTCCAAGTCGGTCGTTTGGTCGGTTTATGATTTGGGCCGACCATGTGCTGTACCAGGTAGAGGTACCTTTCATGAATTATAACTCGGTCAGTTTGCCACCGAGCGACAAGTTGCTTTGTGTTTTGGAATGATCTTAAGTGGGACTATCAAGGAAAAATACAAATAAAAAATCAGCTTGTCAATGGCCGAAGCTATTAGTGAAACATATAGCAAAATGGGTCCGAAAACGAATGAAATGGGACTTGGACCAAGAATAACTGCAAGTTGGAGAAGAGATAGCAAGTTGGCGTAGAACAATTCTATTTGGTGCATGGTATGACCAACAAAAAAGTGTATGAGGCCAAGGTGCTGGCTGGCCTCCAAAGTGGAGATATGGGCGATCCAAAGTTTGTACCCAAGTACGAACAAGTATGGAAAAAACAGGGTAAGGTACCAAGTACCATTAATAACTTCGGCTGTAGATGGCCGAGCAAGACAAACGGCATATCGTTGGAAAGGTCTTGGGGAGACCTATCTACCCTGAAAGTTTCATGACGCTGAATTGAAAGACCACGGAGATATTAGGTGATGATGGTTCAATTCGGGGACCAAGTCGCAGGAAATGGCACTTGACCAAAACCACCCTTGAAAGGTGATTACCGGCTGACCGGTAAGAGATAGCGACTTGGCGTAGAATATTCATACGTTTGGCAGGTAAAGACGCAACTTTCATTATATGGGAGCAACCCGGTCAGGGTGCTCCAAGTCGGTCGTTTGGTCGGTTTATGGTTTGGGCCGACCATGTGCTGTAGCAGGTAGAGGTACCTTTCATGAATTATAACTCGGTCAGTTTGCCACCGAGCGACAAGTTGCGGTATGATTTGGAATGGCATTGAAAGGAACTATTACGGAAAAATACGAATAGAAAATCAGCATGTTGGTGGGCGAAGCTATTAGTGAAACATAGAGCAACAAGGGTCCAAAAACGAATGAAATGGGACTTGAACCAAGAATAACGGCAAGTTGGAGACGAGGTAGCAAGTTGGCGTAGAATATTTATAAATTGTGCATAATATGACCAACAAAAAAGTATATGGGGACAAGGCGGTAGCTGGCCCCCAAAGTGGAGATATGGGTGATTCATGTTTTGCACCCAAGCACGAACAAGTATGGTGAAAACAGGGTAAGGTACCAAGTACCATGAATAACTTCGGCTGTAGATGGCCTAGCGAGGCAAATCACATACCGTTGGAAAGGTCTTGGGGAGACCTATCTACCCTGAAAGTTTCATGAGGCTGAGTTGAAAGACCACGGAGATATTAGGTGATGATGGTCCAATTCGGGGACCAAGTCGCAGGAAATGGCACTTGACCAAAACCACCCTTGAAAGGTGATTACCGGCTTACCGGTGAGAGATAGCGACTTGGCGTAGAATATTCATACGTTGGGCGGGTATAGACGCAAATTTCATTATATGGGAGCAACCCGATCAGGGTGCTCCAAGTCGGTCGTTTGGTCGGTTTTTGTTTTGGGCCGACCATGTGCTGTACCAGGTAGAGGTACCTTTCATGAATTATAACTCGGTCAGTTTGCCACCGAGCGACAAGTTGCGTTGTGTTTTGGAATGATCTTAAGTGGGACTATCAAGGAAAAATACAAATAAAAAATCAGCTTGTCAATGGCCGAAGCTATTAGTGAAACATATAGCAAAATGGGTCCGAAAATGAATGAAATGGGACTTGGACCAAGAATAACTGCAAGTTGGAGAAGAGATAGCAAGTTGGCGTAGAACAATTATAAACTGTGCATGGTATGACCAACAAAAAAGTATATGTGGCCAAGGTGCTGGCTGGCCTCCAAAGTGGAGATATGGGCGATCCAAAGTTTGTACCCAAGTACGAACAAGTATGGAAAAAACAGGGTAAGGCACCAAGTACCATTAATAACTTCGGCTGTAGATGACCCAGCGAGACAATTGGCATATCGTTGGAAAGGTCTTGGGGAGACCTATCTACCCTGAAAGTTTCATGAGGCTGAGTGGAAAGACCACGGAGATTTTAGGTGATGATGGTCCAATTCGGGGACCATGTCGCAGGAAATGGCACTTGACCAAAATCACCCTTGAAAGATGAATACCGGCTGACCGGTAAGAGATAGCGACTTGTCGTAGAATATTTATATGTTGGACGTTGGAAGACGCAACTTTCATTATATGGGAGCAACCCGGTCACGGTGCTCCAAGTCGGTCGTTTGGTCGGTTTACGGTTTGGGCCGACCATGTGCTGTACCAGGTTGAGGTACTTTTCATGAATTATAACTCGGTCAGTTTGCCACCGACCGACAAGTCACGGTGTGATTTAGAATGGTCTTGATTGGAACTATTACGGAAAAATACGAATAGAAAATCAGCATGTTGGTGGGCGAAGCTATTAGTGAAACATAGAGCAACAAGGGTCCAAAATCGAATGAAATGAGACTTGGACCAAGAATAACCGCAAGTTGTAGACGAGGTAGCAAGTTGGCGTAGAATATTTATAAACTGTGCATAATATGACCAACAAAAAAGTATATGAGGACAAGGCGGTAGCTGGCCTCCAAAGTGTAGATATGGGTGATTCATGGTTTGCACCCAAGTTTGGCAAAAACTGGTAGAGGTACCTTTCATGAATTACAGCTGAGGCTGTATGGCACTTAGCGGGACGCTTGGCTCTGGTATGGAATAGTTTCAAATGGGACTATCAAGGAAAAATACAAACAAAAAATCAACATGTCCACGGACGAAGACATTAGCGAAACTAAGAGCGAAATTGCGACCAAGTCGCTGGAAATGGCCCTTGAACCAAGTATACCGTCAAGGCGGTACGAGATAGCGAGTTGACGTAGAACATTTATAAGTTTGCCTTTACGAGACGAAAGTTTAATTGTATGGGGCCAACCCGCCCAGGGTTGTCCAAGTCGGTCATATGGCTGATCGAAATTTTCGACCAAGTACTGAGAAAACAGGGTGAGGTACCAAGTACCTCGAATAACTTCGGCTGTAGATGTCCGAGCGAAGCAAACGGCATAGCGTTGGAAAGGTCTTGAAGTGCTCTAAACACCCTGAAAGTATGAGAACGCTATCTGGAAAACTCGTGGAGATATTAGCGAAACATAGGGCCCAAAAGATACCAAGTCGCAGGAAATGGGCCCTCCAAGAACACCCTAAAATCCCAATTACGGCTAAGTTGCAGGCCAGCTAGCGAAGTAAAATGTTAGAGGCATAACTAGAACACGTTGATGCGCAACTTTTTGAATCAGAACTTTTTTCGATATCTGGCCCCCAAAGGGGGGATATGGGCGATCCAAGGATTTTTCCAAGTTTCGGTACTTTTTACGGTATCGCTCATAGCTCCGGCTGTATGCCAGCAAATGGCAACCTAAGACATGATTTGGAAAGGTAGTGAGTAGTACTATTTTACGTTAGAACACAGCGAAGCGCTATCGGTTCATGGCAAGGCCGATATAAGCAGTCAAAAATGAAAAATGTTGACAAAATGAACAAAAATTACCTTGGTACGCGAAGAGTGGCCAGGGATGAAGAGGTACGAAGGTGCTGGGGAATAATTATAATTAGGAATTGGTACGATCTATAAGTTTGCCGAAGACCGCAAAGCGCTCAGACCCATAGAAAGGGGCCATTTGGGCCGAACAGTGCGTGCAAAGAGGTGAAAAAGCAAAAATTGCACTTTGGTGGGCGATTTGCGGGGGGAAGGAGGGGTCGGAGGGGTAAATGTCTCATGGCCAAAAAGTCTTATCTCATCAAGATCTAAAACATTGCCGAAGACCGCAAAGCGCTAGCTCGCAATCGAAAAATCGCGATTTTGAAAATTTTCTAAGTGTTGGGCCCCCTAAGGAAAAGTAACAAAAATCACCTTTGGCCCCAATTTTGAGCATGAAGGAGTCGTTTCCGAGGCATGGTGTCTTCGGCAAAAAGTTTCATCTACTCGAGTACTTACGACTAGTCAATTTTTTGTCAAAAATTGAGAAACACATACGGTATGGCTATGCCGAAGCTCGATACACCCGAAAAAATCCCAAAAAAGTCGAAAATGTCGAAAAATGAGAAAACCCTATATTCGTACTCTACTCGAGCCCTAGATATTGAAAAGTGAAACCCGCGATCGATTTGGAACAAAAAATTGACCTAGGCAAACTTGTATGACAATCCGCACCTTTGAAAAATCTGGTAAGTGTATTTTAGACAGACTCGGAAAAAGTCGCCCCGAGTCCCCTTACGTTGAAAATCCGAAAAAGTCGAAATTGTTGAAAATGTTAAAAAGCCTCTTTTGGTGGTCTATGGCACCCCTAGATATTGAAAAGTGAGGTCCGCGGCCAATCCGGAAGAAAAAGTTAGCTAGGCAAACTTGTATGTCGGTCGATACAAAAAACGGCTCGGTGAGTGTATTTTCGACAGGCTTCAAAAAACAATCCTTTCTCCATACAATTTCAATCGATTTTAAAAATTTCGAGATAGCGCTTTGGTGTCTACGTGGTGTTTTTAAACACATTTTACTTTTGGGTTTTTTTCGATCCGTCGCTTGGTTCGCCCGCAATCGCGAGAAAACGAAAAAACACGTTTACAAAATTCCGGACGAATTTTGTGAACGCCGTCCATACATTTTCGATCGATTTTTAAAATTTCGAGATAGCGCTTTGGTGTCTTCGGCAATAATGTAGAAATCGGGTTTTTAAACACATTTTACTTTTGGGTTTTTTTCGATCCGTCGCTTGGTTCGCCCGCAATCGCGAGAAAACGAAAAAACACGTTTACAAAATTCCGGACGAATTTTGTGATCGCCGTCCATACATTTTCGATCGATTTTTAAAATTTCGAGATAGCGCTTTGGTGTCTTCGGCAATAATGTAGAAATCGGGTTTTTAAACACATTTTACTTTTGGGTTTTTTTCGATCCGACGCATAGTTCGCGCGCAATCGAGAGAAAACGGAAAAACACGTTTACAAAATTCCGGACGAATTTTGTGATCGCCGTCCATACATTTTCGATCGATTTTTAAAATTTCGAGATAGCGCTTTGGTGTCTTCGGCAATAATGTAGAAATCGGGTTTTTAAACACATTTTACTTTTGGGTTTTTTTCGATCCGTCGCTTGGTTCGCCCGCAATCGCGAGAAAACGAAAAAACACGTTTACAAAATTCGTCCGGAATTTTGTGATCGCCGTCCATACATTTTCGATCGATTTTTAAAACTTCGAGATAGCGCTTTGGTGTCTTCGGCAATAATGTAGAAATCGGGTTTTTAAACACATTTTACTTTTGGGTTTTTTTCGATCCGTCGCTTGGTTCGCCCGCAATCGCGAGAAAACGAAAAAACACGTTTACAAAATTCCGGACGAATTTTGTGAACGCCGTCCATACATTTTCGATCGATTTTTAAAATTTCGAGATAGCGCTTTGGTGTCTTCGGCAATAATGTAGAAATCGGGTTTTTAAACACATTTTACTTTTGGGTTTTTTTCGATCCGTCGCTTGGTTCGCCCGCAATCGCGAGAAAACGAAAAAACACGTTTACAAAATTCCGGACGAATTTTGTGAACGCCGTCCATACATTTTCGATCGATTTTTAAAATTTCGAGATAGCGCTTTGGTGTCTTCGGCAATAATGTAGAAATCGGGTTTTTAAACACATTTTACTTTTGGGTTTTTTTCGATCCGACGCTTAGTTCGCCCGCAATTGAAAGAAAACGAAAAAACACGTTTACAAAATTCGTCCGGAATTTTGTGAACGCCATCCATACATTTTCGATCGATTTTTAAAATTTCGAGATAGCGCTTTGGTGTCTTCGGCAATAATGTAGAAATCGGGTTTTTAAACACATTTTACTTTTGGGTTTTTTTCGATCCGA
This sequence comes from Anopheles coustani, assembly GCF_943734705.1. Taxonomy (NCBI): domain Eukaryota; kingdom Metazoa; phylum Arthropoda; class Insecta; order Diptera; family Culicidae; genus Anopheles; species Anopheles coustani. Next base: position 493,441 of record NW_026525126.1, on the reverse strand, counting down.
CGCTTAGTTCGCCCGCAATTGAGAGAAAACGGAAAAACACGTTTACAAAATTCCGGACGAATTTTGTGAACGCCGTCCATACATTTTCGATCGATTTTTAAAATTTCGAGATAGCGCTTTGGTGTCTTCGGCAATAATGTAGAAATCGGGTTTTTAAACACATTTTACTTTTGGGTTTTTTTCGATCCGACGCTTAGTTCGCCCGCAATTGAGAGAAAACGGAAAAACACGTTTACAAAATTCGTCCGGAATTTTGTGAACGCTCTCCATACATTTTCACCTTTGGGTCGTGAATACCGGCTGACCGATAAGAGATAGCGACTTGTCGTAGAATATTTATATGTTGGACGTTGGAAGACGCAACTTTCATTATATGGGAGCAACCCGGTCAGGGTGCTCCAAGTCGGTCGTTTGGTCGGTTTATGTTTTGGGCCGACCTTGTGCTGTACCAGGTTGAGGTACCTTTCATGAATTATAACTCGGTCAGTTTTTCACCGAGCGACAAGTTACGCTGAGATTTGGAATGGTCTTGAGTAAAACTATTACGGAAAAATACGAACAGAAAATCAGCATGTTGGTGGGCGAAGCTATTAGCGAAACATGGAGCAACAAGGGTCCAAAAACGAATGAAATGGGACTTGGACCAAGAATAACTGCAAGTTGGAGAAGAGATAGCAAGTTGGCGTAGAACAATTATATTTGGTGCATGGTATGACCAACCAAAAAGTATATGAGGCCAAGGTGCTGGCTGGCCTCCAAAGTGGAGATATGGGCGATCCAAAGTTTGTACCCAAGTACGAACAAGTATGGAAAAAACAGGGTAAGGTACCAAGTACCATTAATAACTTCGGCTGTAGATGGCCGAGCAAGACAAACGGCATACCGTTGGAAAGGTCTTGGGGAGACCTATCTACCCTGAAAGTTTCATGAGGCTGAGTTGAAAGACCACGGAGATATTAGGTGATGATGGTCCAATTCGGGGACCAAGTCGCAGGAAATGGCACTTGACCAAAACCACCCTTGAAAGGTGATTACCGGCTGACCGGTAAGAGATAGCGACTTGGCGTAGAATATTCATACGTTGGGCGGGTCGATACGCAACTTTCCTTATATGGAAGCAACCCGGTCAGGGTGCTCCAAGTCGGTCGTTTGGTCGGTTTATGGTTTGGGCCGACCACGTGGTGTACCAGGTTGAGGTACCTTTCATGAATTATAACTCGGTCAGTTTACCACCGAGCGACAAGTTGCGGTGTGTTTTGGAATGGTCTTGAGTGGAACTATTAGGGAAAAATACGAACAGAAAATCAGCGTGTTGGTGTTCGAAGCTATTAGTGAAACATAGAGCAACAAGGGTCCAAAAACGAATGAAATGGGACTTGAACCAAGAATAACGGCAAGTTGGAGACGAGGTAGCAAGTTGGCGTAGAATATTTATAAATTGTGCATAATATGACCAACAAAAAAGTATGTGGGGACAAGGCGGTAGCTGGCCCCCAAAGTGGAGATATGGGTGATTCATGTTTTGCACCCAAGTACGAACAAGTATGGTGAAAACAGGGTAAGGTACCAAGTACCATGAATAACTTCGGCTTTAGATGGCCTAGCGAGGCAAATGACATACCGTTGGAAAGGTCTCGGGGAGATCTATCTACCCTGAAAGTTTCATGAGGCTGAGTTGAAAGACCACGGAGATATTAGGTGATGATGGTCCAATTCGGGGACCAAGTCGCAGGAAATGGCACTTGAAAAAAATCACCCTTGAAAGGTGAATACCGGCTGAACGGTGAGAGATAGCGACTTGGCGTAGAATATTCATACGTTTGGCAGGTAAAGACGCAACTTTCATTATATGGGAGCAACCCGGTCAGGGTGCTCCAAGTCGGTCGTTTGGTCGGTTTATGGTTTGGGCCGACCATGTGCTGTACCAGGTAGAGGTACCTTTCATGAATTATAACTCGGTCAGTTTTTCACCGAGCGACAAGTTACGCTGTGATTTGGAATGGTCTTGAGTGGAACTATTACGGAAAAATACGAATAGAAAATCAGCATGTTGGTGGGCGAAGCTATTAGTGAAACATAGAGCAACAAGGGTTCAAAAACGAATGAAATGGGACTTGAACCAAGAATAACGGCAAGTTGGGGACGAGTTAGCAAGTTGGCGTAGAATATTTATAAACTGTGCCTAATATGACCAACAAAAAAGTATATGGGGACAAGGCGATAGCTGGCCTCCAAAGTGGAGATATGGGTGATTCATGGTTTGCACCCAAGTATGGCAAAAACTGGTAGAGGTACCTTTCATGAATTATAACTCGGTCAGTTTTTCACCGAGCGACAAGTTACGCTAAGATTTGGAATGGTCTTGAGTAAAACTATTACGGAAAAATACGAACAGAAAATCAGCATGTTAGTGGGCGAAGCTATTAGTGAAACATAGAGCAACAAGGGTCCAAAAACGAATGAAATGGGACTTGAACCAAGAATAACGGCAAGTTGGAGACGAGTTAGCAAGTTGGCGTTGAATATTTATAAACTGTGCATAATATGACCAACAAAAAAGTATATGGGGACAAGGCGGTAGCTGGCCCCCAAAGTGGAGATATGGGTGATTCATGTTTTGCACCCAAGTACGAACAAGTATGGTGAAAACAGGGTAAGGTACCAAGTACCATGAATAACTTCGGCTGTAGATGGCCTAGCGAGACAATTGGCATATCGTTGGAAAGGTCTTGGGGAGACCTATCTACCCTGAAAGTTTCATGACGCTGAATTGAAAGACCACGGAGATATTAGGTGATGATGGTCCAATTCGGGGACCAAGTCGCAGGAAATGGCACTTGACCAAAATCACCCTTGAAAGGTGAATACCGGCTGACCGGTAAGAGATAGCGACTTGGCGTAGAATATTCATAAGTTGGGCGGGTAGAGTCGCAACTTTCATTATATGGTAGCAACCCGGTCAGGGTGCTCCAAGTCGGTCGTTTGATCGGTTTATGGTTTGGGCCGATCACGTGGTGCACCAGGTAGAGGTACCTTTCACGAATTATAACTCGGTCAGTTTTCCACCGAGCGACAAGTTACGCTGTGATTTGGAATTATCTTGAGTAAAACTAGTACGGAAAAATACGAACAGAAAATCTGCATGTTGGTGGACGAAGCTATTAGTGAAACATAGAGCAACATGGGTTCAAAAACTAATGAAATGAGACTTGGACCAAGAATAAAGGCAAGTTGGAGATGAGTTAGCAAGTTGGCGTTGAATATTTATAAACTGTGCATAATATGACCAACAAAAAAGTATATGGGGACAAGGCGGTAGCTGGCCTGCAAAGTGGAGATATGGGTGATTCATGGTTTGCACCCAAGTATGGCAAAAACTGGTAGAGGTACCTTTCATGAATTACAGCTCAGGCTGTATGGCACTTAGCGGGACGCTTGGCTCTGGTATGGAATAGTCATAAATGGGACTATCGAGGAAAAATACGAACAAAAAATCAGCATGTCCACGGACGAAGACATTAGCGAAACTAAGAGGGAAATTGCGACCAAGTCGCTGGAAATGGCCCTTGAACCAAGTATACCTTCAAGGCGGTACGAGATAGCGAGTTAACGTGGAACATTTATAAGTTTGCCTACACGAGACGAAAGTTTAGTTACATGGGGCCAACCCGCTCAGGGTTGTCCAAGTCGGTCATATGGCTGATCGAAATTTTCGACCAAGTACTGAGAAAACAGGGTAAGGTACCAAGTACCTCAAATAACTTCGGCTGTAGATGTCCGAGCGAAGCAAACGGCATAGCGTTGGAAAGGTCTTGAAGTGCTCTAAACACCCTGAAAGTATGAGAACGCTATCTGGAAAACTCGTGGAGATATTAGCGAAACATAGGGCCCAAAAGATACCAAGTCGCAGGAAATGGGCCCTCCAAGAACACCCTAAAATCCCAATTACGGCTAAGTTGCAGGCCAGCTAGCGAAGTAAAATGTTCTAGGCATAACTAGAACACGATAATGCGCAACTTTTTTATTCAGAATTGTTTTCGATATCTGGCCCCCAAAGGGGGGATATGGGCGATCCAAGGATTTTTCCAAGTTTCGGTACTTTTTACGGTATTGCTCATAGCTCCGGCTGTATGCAAGCAAATGGCAATCTAAGACATGATTTGGAAAGGTTGTGAGTAGTACTAACTTACGTTAGAACACAGCGAAGCGCTATCGGTTCATGGCAAGGCCGATATAAGCAGTCAAAAATGAAAAATGTTGACAAAATGAACAAAAATTACCTTGGTACGCGAATAGTGGCCAGGGATGAAGAGGTACGAAGGTGGGGTGGAATAATTATAATTAGGAATTGGTACGATCTATAAGTTTGCCGAAGACCGCAAAGCGCTCAGACCCATAGAAAGTGGCCATTTGGGCCGAACAGTGCGTGCAAAGAGGTGAAAAAGCAAAAATTGCACTTTGGTGGGCGATTTGCGGGGGGAAGGAGGGGTCGGAGGGGTAAATGTCTCATGGCCAAAAAGTCTTATCTCATCAAGATCTAAAACATTGCCGAAGACCGCAAAGCGCTAGCTCGCAATCGAAAAATCGCATTTTGAAAATTTTCTAAGTGTTGGGCCCCCTAAGGAAAAGTAACAAAAATCACCTTTGGCCAAAATTTTGAGCATGAAGGAGTCGTTTCCGAGGCATGGTGTCTTCGGCAAAAAGTTTCATCTACTCGAGTACTTACGACTAGTCAAATAAAAAATTGAGAAACACAAACGGTATGGCTATGCCGAAGCTCGATACACCCGAAAAAATCCCAAAAAAGTCGAAAATGTCGAAAAATGAGAAAACCCTATATTCGTACTCTACTCGAGCCCTAAATATTGAAAAGTGAAACCCGCGATCGATTTGGAACAAAAAATTGACCTAGGCAAAGTTGTATGACGGTCTGCACCTTTGAAAAATCTGGTAAGTGTATTTTAGACAGACTCGAAAAAAGTCGCCCCGAGTCCCCTTACGTTGAAAATCCGAAAAAGTCGAAATTGTTGAAAATGTTAAAAAGCCTCTTTTGGTGGTCCATGGCACCACTAGATATTGAAAAGTGAGGTCCGCGGCCAATCCGGAAGAAAAAGTTAGCTAGGCAAACTTGTATGTCGGTCGATACAAAAAACGGCTCGGTGAGTGTATTTTCGACAGGCTTCAAAAAACAATCCTTTCTCCATACAATTTCAATCGATTTTTAAAATTTCGAGATAGCGCTTTGGTGTCTTCGGCAATAATGTAGAAATCGGGTTTTTAAACACATTTTACTTTTGGGTTTTTTTCGATCCGACGCTTAGTTCGCGCGCAATTGTGAGAAAACGAAAAAACACGTTTACAAAATTCGTCCGGAATTTTGTGATCGCCGTCCATACATTTTCGATCGATTTTTAAAATTTCGAGATAGCGCTTTGGTGTCTTCGGCAATAATGTAGAAATCGGGTTTTTAAACACATTTTACTTTTTGGTTTTTTTCGATCCGTCGCTTGGTTCGCCCGCAATCGCGAGAAAACGAAAAAACACGTTTACAAAATTCCGGACGAATTTTGTGAACGCCGTCCATACATTTTCGATCGATTTTTAAAATTTCGAGATAGCGCTTTGGTGTCTTCGGCAATAATGTAGAAATCGGGTTTTTAAACACATTTTACTTTTTGGTTTTTTTCGATCCGTCGCTTGGTTCGCCCGCAATCGCGAGAAAACGAAAAAACACGTTTACAAAATTCGTCCGGAATTTTGTGATCGCCGTCCATACATTTTCGATCGATTTTTAAAATTTCGAGATAGCGCTTTGGTGTCTTCGGCAATAATGTAGAAATCGGGTTTTAAAACACATTTTACTTTTGGGTTTTTTTCGATCCGTCGCTTGGTTCGCCCGCAATCGCGAGAAAACGAAAAAACACGTTTACAAAATTCGTCCGGAATTTTGTGATCGCCGTCCATACATTTTCGATCGATTTTTAAAATTTCGAGATAGCGCTTTGGTGTCTTCGGCAATAATGTAGAAATCGGGTTTTTAAACACATTTTACTTTTGGGTTTTTTTCGATCCGACGCTTAGTTCGCCCGCAATTGAGAGAAAACGGAAAAACACGTTTACAAAATTCCGGACGAATTTTGTGAACGCCGTCCATACATTTTCGATCGATTTTTAAAATTTCGAGATAGCGCTTTGGTGTCTTCGGCAATAATGTAGAAATCGGGTTTTTAAACACATTTTACTTTTGGGTTTTTTTCGATCCGACGCATAGTTCGCGCGCAATCGAGAGAAAACGGAAAAACACGTTTACAAAATTCCGGACGAATTTTGTGATCGCCGTCCATACATTTTCGATCGATTTTTAAAATTTCGAGATAGCGCTTTGGTGTCTTCGGCAATAATGTAGAAATCGGGTTTTTAAACACATTTTACTTTTTGGTTTTTTTCGATCCGTCGCTTGGTTCGCCCGCAATCGCGAGAAAACGAAAAAACACGTTTACAAAATTCCGGACGAATTTTGTGAACGCCGTCCATACATTTTCGATCGATTTTTAAAATTTCGAGATAGCGCTTTGGTGTCTTCGGCAATAATGTAGAAATCGGGTTTTTAAACACATTTTACTTTTGGGTTTTTTTCGATCCGTCGCTTGGTTCGCCCGCAATCGCGAGAAAACGAAAAAACACGTTTACAAAATTCTGGACGAATTTTGTGATCGCCGTCCATACATTTTCGATCGATTTTTAAAATTTCGAGATAGCGCTTTGGTGTCTTCGGCAATAATGTAGAAATCGGGTTTTTAAACACATTTTACTTTTGGGTTTTTTTCGATCCGTCGCTTAGTTCGCCCGCAATTGAGAGAAAACGGAAAAACACGTTTACAAAATTCGTCCGGAATTTTGTGAACGCTCTCCATACATTTTCACCTTTGGGTCGTGAATACCGGCTGACCGATAAGAGATAGCGACTTGTCGTAGAATATTTATATGTTGGACGTTGAAAGACGCAACTTTCATTATATGGGAGCAACCCGGTCAGGGTGCTCCAAGTCGGTCGTTTGGTCGGTTTACGGTTTGGGCCGACCATGTGCTGTACCAGGTTGAGGTACTTTTCATGAATTATAACTCGGTCAGTTTGCCACCGAGCGACAAGTTGCGGTTTGATTTGGAATGGTATTGAAAGGAACTATTACGGAAAAATACGAATAGAAAATCAGCATGTTGGTGGGCGAAGCTATTAGTGAAACATAGAGCAACAAGGGTCGAAAAACGAATGAAATGGGACTTGAACCAAGAATAACGGAAAGTTGGAGACGAGGTAGCAAGTTGGCGTAGAATATTTATAAATTGTGCATAATATGACCAACAAAAAAGTATATGGGGACAAGGCGGTAGCTGGCCCCCAAAGTGGAGATATGGGTGATTCATGTTTTGCACCCAAGTACGAACAAGTATGGTGAAAACAGGGTAAGGTACCAAGTACCATGAATAACTTCGGCTGTCGATGGCCGAGCGAGGCAAAGCGCATATCGTTGGAAAGGTCTTGGGGAGACCTATCTACCCTGAAAGTTTCATGAGGCTGAGTTGAAAGACCACGGAGATATTAGGTGATGATGGTCCAATTCGGGGACCAAGTCGCAGGAAATGGCACTTGACCAAAATCACCTTTGAAAGGTGAATACCGGCTGACCGGTAAGAGATAGCGACTTGGCGTAGAATATTCATACGTTTGGCAGGTAAAGACGCAACTTTCATTATACAGGAGCAACCCGGTCAGGGTGCTCCAAGTCGGTCGTTTGGTCGGTTTATGGTTTGGGCCGACCACGTGGTGTACCAAGGTGAGGTACCATTCATGAATTATAACTCGGTCAGTTTGCCACCGAGCGACAAGTTGCAGTGTGTTTTGGAATGGTCTCAAGAGGGACTATCAAGGAAAAATACGAATAGAAAATCAGCATGTTGGTGGGCGAAGCTATTAGTGAAACATAGAGCAACAAAGGTCCAAAAACGAATGAAATGGGACTTGGACCAAGAATAGCGGCAAGTTGGAGACGAGGTAGCTAGTTGGCATAGAATATTTATAAACTGTGCATGATATGACCAACAAAAAAGTATATCGGGCCAAGGCGGTAGCTGGCCTCCAAAGTGGAGATATGGGTGATTCATGTTTTGCACCCAAGTGCGAACAAGTATGGTGAAAACAGGGTAAGGTACCTAGTACCATGAATAACTTCGGCTGTAGATGGCCTAGCGAGGCAAATGACATACCGTTGGAAAGGTCTCGGGGAGACCTATCTACCCTGAAAGATTCATGAGGCTGAATTGAAAGACCACGGAGATATTAGGTGATGATGGTCCAATTCGGGGACCAAGTCGCAGGAAATAGCACTTGACCAAAATCACCCTTGAAAGGTGAATACCGGCTGACCGGTAAGAGATAGCGACTTGTCGTTGAATATTTATATGTTGGACGTTGGAAGACGCAACTTTCATTATATGGGAGCAACCCGGTCAGGGTGCTCCAAGTCGGTCGTTTGGTCGGTTTATGATTTGGGCCGACCATGTGCTGTACCAGGTAGAGGTACCTTTCATGAATTATAACTCGGTCAGTTTGCCACCGAGCGACAAGTTGCGTTGTGTTTTGGAATGATCTTAAGTGGGACTATCAAGGAAAAATACAAATAAAAAATCAGCTTGTCAATGGCCGAAGCTATTAGTGAAACATATAGCAAAATGGGTCCGAAAACGAATGAAATGGGACTTGGACCAAGAATAACTGCAAGTTGGAGAAGAGATAGCAAGTTGGCGTAGAACAATTCTATTTGGTGCATGGTATGACCAACAAAAAAGTGTATGAGGCCAAGGTGCTGGCTGGCCTCCAAAGTGGAGATATGGGCGATCCAAAGTTTGTACCCAAGTACGAACAAGTATGGAAAAAACAGGGTAAGGTACCAAGTACCATTAATAACTTCGGCTGTAGATGGCCGAGCAAGACAAACGGCATATCGTTGGAAAGGTCTTGGGGAGACCTATCTACCCTGAAAGTTTCATGACGCTGAATTGAAAGACCACGGAGATATTAGGTGATGATGGTTCAATTCGGGGACCAAGTCGCAGGAAATGGCACTTGACCAAAATCACCCTTGAAAGGTGATTACCGGCTGACCGGTAAGAGATAGCGACTTGGCGTAGAATATTCATACGTTTGGCAGGTAAAGACGCAACTTTCATTATATGGGAGCAACCCGGTCAGGGTGCTCCAAGTCGGTCGTTTGGTCGGTTTATGGTTTGGGCCGACCATGTGCTGTAGCAGGTAGAGGTACCTTTCATGAATTATAACTCGGTCAGTTTGCCACCGAGCGACAAGTTGCGGTATGATTTGGAATGGCATTGAAAGGAACTATTACGGAAAAATACGAACAGAAAATCAGCATGTTGGTGGGCGAAGCTATTAGTGAAACATAGAGCAACAAGGGTCCAAAAACGAATGAAATGGGACTTGAACCAAGAATAACGGCAAGTTGGAGACGAGGTAGCAAGTTGGCGTAGAATATTTATAAATTGTGCATAATATGACCAACAAAAAAGTATATGGGGACAAGGCGGTAGCTGGCCCCCAAAGTGGAGATATGGGTGATTCATGTTTTGCACCCAAGCACGAACAAGTATGGTGAAAACAGGGTAAGGTACCAAGTACCATGAATAACTTCGGCTGTAGATGGCCTAGCGAGGCAAATCACATACCGTTGGAAAGGTCTTGGGGAGACCTATCTACCCTGAAAGTTTCATGAGGCTGAGTTGAAAGACCACGGAGATATTAGGTGATGATGGTCCAATTCGGGGACCAAGTCGCAGGAAATGGCACTTGACCAAAACCACCCTTGAAAGGTGATTACCGGCTTACCGGTGAGAGATAGCGACTTGGCGTAGAATATTCATACGTTGGGCGGGTATAGACGCAAATTTCATTATATGGGAGCAACCCGATCAGGGTGCTCCAAGTCGGTCGTTTGGTCGGTTTTTGTTTTGGGCCGACCATGTGCTGTACCAGGTAGAGGTACCTTTCATGAATTATAACTCGGTCAGTTTGCCACCGAGCGACAAGTTGCGTTGTGTTTTGGAATGATCTTAAGTGGGACTATCAAGGAAAAATACAAATAAAAAATCAGCTTGTCAATGGCCGAAGCTATTAGTGAAACATATAGCAAAATGGGTCCGAAAATGAATGAAATGGGACTTGGACCAAGAATAACTGCAAGTTGGAGAAGAGATAGCAAGTTGGCGTAGAACAATTATAAACTGTGCATGGTATGACCAACAAAAAAGTATATGTGGCCAAGGTGCTGGCTGGCCTCCAAAGTGGAGATATGGGCGATCCAAAGTTTGTACCCAAGTACGAACAAGTATGGAAAAAACAGGGTAAGGCACCAAGTACCATTAATAACTTCGGCTGTAGATGACCCAGCGAGACAATTGGCATATCGTTGGAAAGGTCTTGGGGAGACCTATCTACCCTGAAAGTTTCATGAGGCTGAGTGGAAAGACCACGGAGATTTTAGGTGATGATGGTCCAATTCGGGGACCATGTCGCAGGAAATGGCACTTGACCAAAATCACCCTTGAAAGATGAATACCGGCTGACCGGTAAGAGATAGCGACTTGTCGTAGAATATTTATATGTTGGACGTTGGAAGACGCAACTTTCATTATATGGGAGCAACCCGGTCACGGTGCTCCAAGTCGGTCGTTTGGTCGGTTTACGGTTTGGGCCGACCATGTGCTGTACCAGGTTGAGGTACTTTTCATGAATTATAACTCGGTCAGTTTGCCACCGACCGACAAGTCACGGTGTGATTTAGAATGGTCTTGATTGGAACTATTACGGAAAAATACGAATAGAAAATCAGCATGTTGGTGGGCGAAGCTATTAGTGAAACATAGAGCAACAAGGGTCCAAAATCGAATGAAATGAGACTTGGACCAAGAATAACCGCAAGTTGTAGACGAGGTAGCAAGTTGGCGTAGAATATTTATAAACTGTGCATAATATGACCAACAAAAAAGTATATGAGGACAAGGCGGTAGCTGGCCTCCAAAGTGTAGATATGGGTGATTCATGGTTTGCACCCAAGTTTGGCAAAAACTGGTAGAGGTACCTTTCATGAATTACAGCTGAGGCTGTATGGCACTTAGCGGGACGCTTGGCTCTGGTATGGAATAGTTTCAAATGGGACTATCAAGGAAAAATACAAACAAAAAATCAACATGTCCACGGACGAAGACATTAGCGAAACTAAGAGCGAAATTGCGACCAAGTCGCTGGAAATGGCCCTTGAACCAAGTATACCGTCAAGGCGGTACGAGATAGCGAGTTGACGTAGAACATTTATAAGTTTGCCTTTACGAGACGAAAGTTTAGTTGTATGGGGCCAACCCGCCCAGGGTTGTCCAAGTCGGTCATATGGCTGATCGAAATTTTCGACCAAGTACTGAGAAAACAGGGTGAGGTACCAAGTACCTCGAATAACTTCGGCTGTAGATGTCCGAGCGAAGCAAACGGCATAGCGTTGGAAAGGTCTTGAAGTGCTCTAAACACCCTGAAAGTATGAGAACGCTATCTGGAAAACTCGTGGAGATATTAGCGAAACATAGGGCCCAAAAGATACCAAGTCGCAGGAAATGGGCCCTCCAAGAACACCCTAAAATCCCAATTACGGCTAAGTTGCAGGCCAGCTAGCGAAGTAAAATGTTAGAGGCATAACTAGAACACGTTGATGCGCAACTTTTTGAATCAGAACTTTTTTCGATATCTGGCCCCCAAAGGGGGGATATGGGCGATCCAAGGATTTTTCCAAGTTTCGGTACTTTTTACGGTATCGCTCATAGCTCCGGCTGTATGCCAGCAAATGGCAACCTAAGACATGATTTGGAAAGGTAGTGAGTAGTACTATTTTACGTTAGAACACAGCGAAGCGCTATCGGTTCATGGCAAGGCCGATATAAGCAGTCAAAAATGAAAAATGTTGACAAAATGAACAAAAATTACCTTGGTACGCGAAGAGTGGCCAGGGATGAAGAGGTACGAAGGTGGTGGGGAATAATTATAATTAGGAATTGGTACGATCTATAAGTTTGCCGAAGACCGCAAAGCGCTCAGACCCATAGAAAGGGGCCATTTGGGCCGAACAGTGCGTGCAAAGAGGTGAAAAAGCAAAAATTGCACTTTGGTGGGCGATTTGCGGGGGGAAGGAGGGGTCGGAGGGGTAAATGTCTCATGGCCAAAAAGTCTTATCTCATCAAGATCTAAAACATTGCCGAAGACCGCAAAGCGCTAGCTCGCAATCGAAAAATCGCGATTTTGAAAATTTTCTAAGTGTTGGGCCCCCTAAGGAAAAGTAACAAAAATCACCTTTGGCCCCAATTTTGAGCATGAAGGAGTCGTTTCCGAGGCATGGTGTCTTCGGCAAAAAGTTTCATCTACTCGAGTACTTACGACTAGTCAATTTTTTGTCAAAAATTGAGAAACACATACGGTATGGCTATGCCGAAGCTCGATACACCCGAAAAAATCCCAAAAAAGTCGAAAATGTCGAAAAATGAGAAAACCCTATATTCGTACTCTACTCGAGCCCTAGATATTGAAAAGTGAAACCCGCGATCGATTTGGAACAAAAAATTGACCTAGGCAAACTTGTATGACAATCCGCACCTTTGAAAAATCTGGTAAGTGTATTTTAGACAGACTCGGAAAAAGTCGCCCCGAGTCCCCTTACGTTGAAAATCCGAAAAAGTCGAAATTGTTGAAAATGTTAAAAAGCCTCTTTTGGTGGTCTATGGCACCCCTAGATATTGAAAAGTGAGGTCCGCGGCCAATCCGGAAGAAAAAGTTAGCTAGGCAAACTTGTATGTCGGTCGATACAAAAAACGGCTCGGTGAGTGTATTTTCGACAGGCTTCAAAAAACAATCCTTTCTCCATACAATTTCAATCGATTTTAAAAATTTCGAGATAGCGCTTTGGTGTCTACGTGGTGTTTTTAAACACATTTTACTTTTGGGTTTTTTTCGATCCGTCGCTTGGTTCGCCCGCAATCGCGAGAAAACGAAAAAACACGTTTACAAAATTCCGGACGAATTTTGTGAACGCCGTCCATACATTTTCGATCGATTTTTAAAATTTCGAGATAGCGCTTTGGTGTCTTCGGCAATAATGTAGAAATCGGGTTTTTAAACACATTTTACTTTTGGGTTTTTTTCGATCCGTCGCTTGGTTCGCCCGCAATCGCGAGAAAACGAAAAAACACGTTTACAAAATTCCGGACGAATTTTGTGATCGCCGTCCATACATTTTCGATCGATTTTTAAAATTTCGAGATAGCGCTTTGGTGTCTTCGGCAATAATGTAGAAATCGGGTTTTTAAACACATTTTACTTTTGGGTTTTTTTCGATCCGACGCATAGTTCGCGCGCAATCGAGAGAAAACGGAAAAACACGTTTACAAAATTCCGGACGAATTTTGTGATCGCCGTCCATACATTTTCGATCGATTTTTAAAATTTCGAGATAGCGCTTTGGTGTCTTCGGCAATAATGTAGAAATCGGGTTTTTAAACACATTTTACTTTTGGGTTTTTTTCGATCCGTCGCTTGGTTCGCCCGCAATCGCGAGAAAACGAAAAAACACGTTTACAAAATTCGTCCGGAATTTTGTGATCGCCGTCCATACATTTTCGATCGATTTTTAAAACTTCGAGATAGCGCTTTGGTGTCTTCGGCAATAATGTAGAAATCGGGTTTTTAAACACATTTTACTTTTGGGTTTTTTTCGATCCGTCGCTTGGTTCGCCCGCAATCGCGAGAAAACGAAAAAACACGTTTACAAAATTCCGGACGAATTTTGTGAACGCCGTCCATACATTTTCGATCGATTTTTAAAATTTCGAGATAGCGCTTTGGTGTCTTCGGCAATAATGTAGAAATCGGGTTTTTAAACACATTTTACTTTTGGGTTTTTTTCGATCCGTCGCTTGGTTCGCCCGCAATCGCGAGAAAACGAAAAAACACGTTTACAAAATTCCGGACGAATTTTGTGAACGCCGTCCATACATTTTCGATCGATTTTTAAAATTTCGAGATAGCGCTTTGGTGTCTTCGGCAATAATGTAGAAATCGGGTTTTTAAACACATTTTACTTTTGGGTTTTTTTCGATCCGACGCTTAGTTCGCCCGCAATTGAAAGAAAACGAAAAAACACGTTTACAAAATTCCGGACGAATTTTGTGAACGCCGTCCATACATTTTCGATCGATTTTTAAAATTTCGAGATAGCGCTTTGGTGTCTTCGGCAATAATGTAGAAATCGGGTTTTTAAACACATTTTACTTTTGGGTTTTTTTCGATCCGACGCTTAGTTCGCCCGCAATTGAGAGAAAACGGAAAAACACGTTTACAAAATTCCGGACGAATTTTGTGAACGCCGTCCATACATTTTCGATCGATTTTTAAAATTTCGAGATAGCGCTTTGGTGTCTTCGGCAATAATGTAGAAATCGGGTTTTTAAACACATTTTACTTTTGGGTTTTTTTCGATCCGACGCTTAGTTCGCCCGCAATTGAGAGAAAACGGAAAAACACGTTTACAAAATTCGTCCGGAATTTTGTGAACGCTCTCCATACATTTTCACCTTTGGGTCGTGAATACCGGCTGACCGATAAGAGATAGCGACTTGTCGTAGAATATTTATATGTTGGACGTTGGAAGACGCAACTTTCATTATATGGGAGCAACCCGGTCAGGGTGCTCCAAGTCGGTCGTTTGGTCGGTTTATGTTTTGGGCCGACCTTGTGCTGTACCAGGTTGAGGTACCTTTCATGAATTATAACTCGGTCAGTTTTTCACCGAGCGACAAGTTACGCTGAGATTTGGAATGGTCTTGAGTAAAACTATTACGGAAAAATACGAACAGAAAATCAGCATGTTGGTGGGCGAAGCTATTAGCGAAACATGGAGCAACAAGGGTCCAAAAACGAATGAAATGGGACTTGGACCAAGAATAACTGCAAGTTGGAGAAGAGATAGCAAGTTGGCGTAGAACAATTATATTTGGTGCATGGTATGACCAACCAAAAAGTATATGAGGCCAAGGTGCTGGCTGGCCTCCAAAGTGGAGATATGGGCGATCCAAAGTTTGTACCCAAGTACGAACAAGTATGGAAAAAACAGGGTAAGGTACCAAGTACCATTAATAACTTCGGCTGTAGATGGCCGAGCAAGACAAACGGCATACCGTTGGAAAGGTCTTGGGGAGACCTATCTACCCTGAAAGTTTCATGAGGCTGAGTTGAAAGACCACGGAGATATTAGGTGATGATGGTCCAATTCGGGGACCAAGTCGCAGGAAATGGCACTTGACCAAAACCACCCTTGAAAGGTGATTACCGGCTGACCGGTAAGAGATAGCGACTTGGCGTAGAATATTCATACGTTGGGCGGGTCGATACGCAACTTTCCTTATATGGAAGCAACCCGGTCAGGGTGCTCCAAGTCGGTCGTTTGGTCGGTTTATGGTTTGGGCCGACCACGTGGTGTACCAGGTTGAGGTACCTTTCATGAATTATAACTCGGTCAGTTTACCACCGAGCGACAAGTTGCGGTGTGTTTTGGAATGGTCTTGAGTGGAACTATTAGGGAAAAATACGAACAGAAAATCAGCGTGTTGGTGTTCGAAGCTATTAGTGAAACATAGAGCAACAAGGGTCCAAAAACGAATGAAATGGGACTTGAACCAAGAATAACGGCAAGTTGGAGACGAGGTAGCAAGTTGGCGTAGAATATTTATAAATTGTGCATAATATGACCAACAAAAAAGTATGTGGGGACAAGGCGGTAGCTGGCCCCCAAAGTGGAGATATGGGTGATTCATGTTTTGCACCCAAGTACGAACAAGTATGGTGAAAACAGGGTAAGGTACCAAGTACCATGAATAACTTCGGCTTTAGATGGCCTAGCGAGGCAAATGACATACCGTTGGAAAGGTCTCGGGGAGATCTATCTACCCTGAAAGTTTCATGAGGCTGAGTTGAAAGACCACGGAGATATTAGGTGATGATGGTCCAATTCGGGGACCAAGTCGCAGGAAATGGCACTTGAAAAAAATCACCCTTGAAAGGTGAATACCGGCTGAACGGTGAGAGATAGCGACTTGGCGTAGAATATTCATACGTTTGGCAGGTAAAGACGCAACTTTCATTATATGGGAGCAACCCGGTCAGGGTGCTCCAAGTCGGTCGTTTGGTCGGTTTATGGTTTGGGCCGACCATGTGCTGTACCAGGTAGAGGTACCTTTCATGAATTATAACTCGGTCAGTTTTTCACCGAGCGACAAGTTACGCTGTGATTTGGAATGGTCTTGAGTGGAACTATTACGGAAAAATACGAATAGAAAATCAGCATGTTGGTGGGCGAAGCTATTAGTGAAACATAGAGCAACAAGGGTTCAAAAACGAATGAAATGGGACTTGAACCAAGAATAACGGCAAGTTGGGGACGAGTTAGCAAGTTGGCGTAGAATATTTATAAACTGTGCCTAATATGACCAACAAAAAAGTATATGGGGACAAGGCGATAGCTGGCCTCCAAAGTGGAGATATGGGTGATTCATGGTTTGCACCCAAGTATGGCAAAAACTGGTAGAGGTACCTTTCATGAATTATAACTCGGTCAGTTTTTCACCGAGCGACAAGTTACGCTAAGATTTGGAATGGTCTTGAGTAAAACTATTACGGAAAAATACGAACAGAAAATCAGCATGTTAGTGGGCGAAGCTATTAGTGAAACATAGAGCAACAAGGGTCCAAAAACGAATGAAATGGGACTTGAACCAAGAATAACGGCAAGTTGGAGACGAGTTAGCAAGTTGGCGTTGAATATTTATAAACTGTGCATAATATGACCAACAAAAAAGTATATGGGGACAAGGCGGTAGCTGGCCCCCAAAGTGGAGATATGGGTGATTCATGTTTTGCACCCAAGTACGAACAAGTATGGTGAAAACAGGGTAAGGTACCAAGTACCATGAATAACTTCGGCTGTAGATGGCCTAGCGAGACAATTGGCATATCGTTGGAAAGGTCTTGGGGAGACCTATCTACCCTGAAAGTTTCATGACGCTGAATTGAAAGACCACGGAGATATTAGGTGATGATGGTCCAATTCGGGGACCAAGTCGCAGGAAATGGCACTTGACCAAAATCACCCTTGAAAGGTGAATACCGGCTGACCGGTGAGAGATAGCGACTTGGCGTAGAATATTCATACGTTTGACAGGTGAAGACGCAACTTTCATTATACGGAAGCAACCCCGTCAGGGTGCTCCAAGTCGGTCGTTTGATCGGTTTATGGTTTGGGCCGATCACGTGGTGCACCAGGTAGAGGTACCTTTCACGAATTATAACTCGGTCAGTTTTCCACCGAGCGACAAGTTACGCTGTGATTTGGAATTATCTTGAGTAAAACTAGTACGGAAAAATACGAACAGAAAATCTGCATGTTGGTGGACGAAGCTATTAGTGAAACATAGAGCAACATGGGTTCAAAAACTAATGAAATGAGACTTGGACCAAGAATAAAGGCAAGTTGGAGATGAGTTAGCAAGTTGGCGTTGAATATTTATAAACTGTGCATAATCTGACCAACAAAAAAGTATACGGCGACAAGGCGGTAGCTGGCCTCCAAAGTGGAGATATGGGTGATTCATGGTTTGCACCCAAGTATGGCAAAAACTGGTAGAGGTACCTTTCATGAATTACAGCTCAGGCTGTATGGCACTTAGCGGGACGCTTGGCTCTGGTATGGAATAGTCATAAATGGGACTATCGAGGAAAAATACGAACAAAAAATCAGCATGTCCACGGACGAAGACATTAGCGAAACTAAGAGCGAAATTGCGACCAAGTCGCTGGAAATGGCCCTTGAACCAAGTATACCTTCAAGGCGGTACGAGATAGCGAGTTAACGTGGAACATTTATAAGTTTGCCTACACGAGACGAAAGTTTAGTTACATGGGGCCAACCCGCTCAGGGTTGTCCAAGTCGGTCATATGGCTGATCGAAATTTTCGACCAAGTACTGAGAAAACAGGGTAAGGTACCAAGTACCTCAAATAACTTCGGCTGTAGATGTCCGAGCGAAGCAAACGGCATAGCGTTGGAAAGGTCTTGAAGTGCTCTAAACACCCTGAAAGTATGAGAACGCTATCTGGAAAACTCGTGGAGATATTAGCGAAACATAGGGCCCAAAAGATACCAAGTCGCAGGAAATGGGCCCTCCAAGAACACCCTAAAATCCCAATTACGGCTAAGTTGCAGGCCAGCTAGCGAAGTAAAATGTTCTAGGCATAACTAGAACACGATAATGCGCAACTTTTTGAATCAGAACTTTTTTCGATATCTGGCCCCCAAAGGGGGGATATGGGCGATCCAAGGATTTTTCCAAGTTTCGGTACTTTTTACGGTATCGCTCATAGCTCCGGCTGTATGCAAGCAAATGGCAATCTAAGACATGATTTGGAAAGGTTGTGAGTAGTACTAACTTACGTTAGAACACAGCGAAGCGCTATCGGTTCATGGCAAGGCCGATATAAGCAGTCAAAAATGAAAAATGTTGACAAAATGAACAAAAATTACCTTGGTACGCGAATAGTGGCCAGGGATGAAGAGGTACGAAGGTGGGGTGGAATAATTATAATTAGGAATTGGTACGATCTATAAGTTTGCCGAAGACCGCAAAGCGCTCAGACCCATAGAAAGTGGCCATTTGGGCCGAACAGTGCGTGCAAAGAGGTGAAAAAGCAAAAATTGCACTTTGGTGGGCGATTTGCGGGGGGAAGGAGGGGTCGGAGGGGTAAATGTCTCATGGCCAAAAAGTCTTATCTCATCAAGATCTAAAACATTGCCGAAGACCGCAAAGCGCTAGCTCGCAATCGAAAAATCGCATTTTGAAAATTTTCTAAGTGTTGGGCCCCCTAAGGAAAAGTAACAAAAATCACCTTTGGCCAAAATTTTGAGCATGAAGGAGTCGTTTCCGAGGCATGGTGTCTTCGGCAAAAAGTTTCATCTACTCGAGTACTTACGACTAGTCAAATAAAAAATTGAGAAACACAAACGGTATGGCTATGCCGAAGCTCGATACACCCGAAAAAATCCCAAAAAAGTCGAAAATGTCGAAAAATGAGAAAACCCTATATTCGTACTCTACTCGAGCCCTAAATATTGAAAAGTGAAACCCGCGATCGATTTGGAACAAAAAATTGACCTAGGCAAAGTTGTATGACGGTTTGCACCTTTGAAAAATCTGGTAAGTGTATTTTAGACAGACTCGAAAAAAGTCGCCCCGAGTCCCCTTACGTTGAAAATCCGAAAAAGTCGAAATTGTTGAAAATGTTAAAAAGCCTCTTTTGGTGGTCCATGGCACCACTAGATATTGAAAAGTGAGGTCCGCGGCCAATCCGGAAGAAAAAGTTAGCTAGGCAAACTTGTATGTCGGTCGATACAAAAAACGGCTCGGTGAGTGTATTTTCGACAGGCTTCAAAAAACAATCCTTTCTCCATACAATTTCAATCGATTTTAAAAATTTCGAGATAGCGCTTTGGTGTCTTCGGCAATAATGTAGAAATCGGGTTTTTAAACACATTTTACTTTTGGGTTTTTTTCGATCCGACGCTTAGTTCGCGCGCAATTGTGAGAAAACGAAAAAACACGTTTACAAAATTCGTCCGGAATTTTGTGATCGCCGTCCATACATTTTCGATCGATTTTTAAAATTTCGAGATAGCGCTTTGGTGTCTTCGGCAATAATGTAGAAATCGGGTTTTTAAACACATTTTACTTTTTGGTTTTTTTCGATCCGTCGCTTGGTTCGCCCGCAATCGCGAGAAAACGAAAAAACACGTTTACAAAATTCCGGACGAATTTTGTGAACGCCGTCCATACATTTTCGATCGATTTTTAAAATTTCGAGATAGCGCTTTGGTGTCTTCGGCAATAATGTAGAAATCGGGTTTTTAAACACATTTTACTTTTTGGTTTTTTTCGATCCGTCGCTTGGTTCGCCCGCAATCGCGAGAAAACGAAAAAACACGTTTACAAAATTCGTCCGGAATTTTGTGATCGCCGTCCATACATTTTCGATCGATTTTTAAAATTTCGAGATAGCGCTTTGGTGTCTTCGGCAATAATGTAGAAATCGGGTTTTAAAACACATTTTACTTTTGGGTTTTTTTCGATCCGTCGCTTGGTTCGCCCGCAATCGCGAGAAAACGAAAAAACACGTTTACAAAATTCGTCCGGAATTTTGTGATCGCCGTCCATACATTTTCGATCGATTTTTAAAATTTCGAGATAGCGCTTTGGTGTCTTCGGCAATAATGTAGAAATCGGGTTTTTAAACACATTTTACTTTTGGGTTTTTTTCGATCCGACGCTTAGTTCGCCCGCAATTGAGAGAAAACGGAAAAACACGTTTACAAAATTCCGGACGAATTTTGTGAACGCCGTCCATACATTTTCGATCGATTTTTAAAATTTCGAGATAGCGCTTTGGTGTCTTCGGCAATAATGTAGAAATCGGGTTTTTAAACACATTTTACTTTTGGGTTTTTTTCGATCCGACGCATAGTTCGCGCGCAATCGAGAGAAAACGGAAAAACACGTTTACAAAATTCCGGACGAATTTTGTGATCGCCGTCCATACATTTTCGATCGATTTTTAAAATTTCGAGATAGCGCTTTGGTGTCTTCGGCAATAATGTAGAAATCGGGTTTTTAAACACATTTTACTTTTTGGTTTTTTTCGATCCGTCGCTTGGTTCGCCCGCAATCGCGAGAAAACGAAAAAACACGTTTACAAAATTCCGGACGAATTTTGTGAACGCCGTCCATACATTTTCGATCGATTTTTAAAATTTCGAGATAGCGCTTTGGTGTCTTCGGCAATAATGTAGAAATCGGGTTTTTAAACACATTTTACTTTTGGGTTTTTTTCGATCCGTCGCTTGGTTCGCCCGCAATCGCGAGAAAACGAAAAAACACGTTTACAAAATTCCGGACGAATTTTGTGAACGCCGTCCATACATTTTCGATCGATTTTTAAAATTTCGAGATAGCGCTTTGGTGTCTTCGGCAATAATGTAGAAATCGGGTTTTTAAACACATTTTACTTTTTGGTTTTTTTCGATCCGTCGCTTGGTTCGCCCGCAATCGCGAGAAAACGAAAAAACACGTTTACAAAATTCCGGACGAATTTTGTGAACGCCGTCCATACATTTTCGATCGATTTTTAAAATTTCGAGATAGCGCTTAG
This sequence comes from Anopheles coustani, assembly GCF_943734705.1. NCBI lineage: Eukaryota > Metazoa > Arthropoda > Insecta > Diptera > Culicidae > Anopheles > Anopheles coustani. The sequence continues at coordinate 472,087 of NW_026525126.1, read as the reverse complement.
GTGTCTTCGGCAATAATGTAGAAATCGGGTTTTTAAACACATTTTACTTTTGGGTTTTTTTCGATCCGTCGCTTAGTTCGCCCGCAATTGAGAGAAAACGGAAAAACACGTTTACAAAATTCGTCCGGAATTGTGTGAACGCTCTCCATACATTTTCACCTTTGGGTCGTGAATACCGGCTGACCGATAAGAGATAGCGACTTGTCGTAGAATATTTATATGTTGGACGTTGGAAGACGCAACTTTCATTATATGGGAGCAACCCGGTCAGGGTGCTCCAAGTCGGTCGTTTGGTCGGTTTATGGTTTGGGCCGACCATGTGCTGTAGCAGGTAGAGGTACCTTTCATGAATTATAACTCGGTCAGTTTGCCACCGAGCGACAAGTTGCGGTTTGATTTGGAATGGTATTGAAAGGAACTATTACGGAAAAATACGAATAGAAAATCAGCATGTTGGTGGGCGAAGCTATTAGTGAAACATAGAGCAACAAGGGTCCAAAAACGAATGAAATGGGACTTGAACCAAGAATAACGGCAAGTTGGAGACGAGGTAGCAAGTTGGCGTAGAATATTTATAAATTGTGCATAATATGACCAACAAAAAAGTATATGGGGACAAGGCGGTAGCTGGCCCCCAAAGTGGAGATATGGGTGATTCATGTTTTGCACCCAAGTACGAACAAGTATGGTGAAAACAGGGTAAGGTACCAAGTACCATGAATAACTTCGGCTGTCGATGGCCGAGCGAGGCAAAGCGCATATCGTTGGAAAGGTCTTGGGGAGACCTATCTACCCTGAAAGTTTCATGAGGCTGAGTTGAAAGACCACGGAGATATTAGGTGATGATGGTCCAATTCGGGGACCAAGTCGCAGGAAATGGCACTTGACCAAAACCACCCTTGAAAGGTGATTACCGGCTGACCGGTAAGAGATAGCGACTTGGCGTAGAATATTCATACGTTGGGCGGGTCGAGACGCAACTTTCCTTATATGGAAGCAACCCGGTCAGGGTGCTCCAAGTCGGTCGTTTGGTCGGTTTATGGTTTGGGCCGACCACGTGGTGTACCAAGGTGAGGTACCTTTCATGAATTATAACTCGGTCAGTTTGCCACCGAGCGACAAGTTGCGGTGTGTTTTGGAATGGTCCTGAGTGGAACTATTAAGGAAAAATACGAACAGAAAATCAGCATGTTGGTGGGCGAAGCTATTAGTGAAACATAGAGCAACAAGGGTCCAAAAACGAATGAAATGGGACTTGAACCAAGAATAACGGCAAGTTGGAGACGAGGTAGCAAGTTGGCGTAGAATATTTATAAACTGTGCATAATATGACCAACAAAAAAGTATATGGGGACAAGGCTGTAGCTGGCCCCCAAAGTGGAGATATGGGTGATTCATGTTTTGCACCCAAGTACGAACAAGTATGGTGAAAACAGGGTAAGGTACCAAGTACCATGAATAACTTCGGCTGTGGATGGCCTAGCGAGGCAAATCACATACCGTTGGAAAGGTCTTGGGGAGACCTATCTACCCTGAAAGTTTCATGAGGCTGAGTTGAAAGACCACGGAGATATTAGGTGATGATGGTCCAATTCGGGGACCAAGTCGCAGGAAATGGCACTTGACCAAAATCACCTTTGAAAGGTGAATACCGGCTGACCGGTAAGAGATAGCGACTTGGCGTAGAATACTCATACGTTGGGTGGGTATAGACGCAAATTTCATTATATGGGAGCAACCCGATCAGGGTGCTGCAAGTCGGTCGTTTGGTCGGTTTATGTTTTGGGCCGACCATGTGCTGTACCAGGTAGAGGTACCTTTCATGAATTATAACTCGGTCAGTTTGCCACCGAGCGACGAGTTGCGGGGTGTTTTAGAATGGTCTTGAGTGGAACTATCAAGGAAAAATAAAAATAGAAAATCAGCTTGTCCATGGCCGAAGCTATTAGTGAATCATATAGCAAAATGGGTCCAAAAACGAACGAAATGGGACTTGTACCAAGAATAACGGCAAGTTGGAGAAGAGATAGCAAGTTGGCGTAGAACAATTATAAACTGTGCATGGTATGACCAACAAAAAAGTATATGTGGCCCAGGCGGTAGCTGGCCTCCAAAGTGGAGATATGGGTGATTCATGGCTTGCACCCAAGTATGGCAAAAACTGGTAGAGGTACCTTTCATGAATTATAACTCAGGCTGTATGGCACTTAGCGGGACGCTTGACTCTGGTATGGAATAGTCCTGAGTGGGACTATCAAGGAAAAATACGAACAAAAAATAACCATGTCCACGGACGAAGGTATTAGCGAAACTTAGAGCGAAATTGCGACCAAAACGCTGGAAATGGCCCTTGAACCAAGTATACCGTCAAGGCGGTACGAGATAGCGAGTTGACGTAGAACATTTATAAGTTTGCCTTTACGAGACAAAAGTTTAGTTATATGGGGTCAACCCGCCCAGGGTTGTCCAAGTCGGTCATATGGCTGATCGAAATTTTCGACCAAGTACTGAGAAAACAGGGTAAGGTACCAAGTACCTCGAATAACTTCGGCTGTAGATGTCCGAGCGAAGCAAACGGCATAGCGTTGGAAAGGTCTTGAAGTGCTCTAAACACCCTGAAAGTATGAGAACGCTATCTGGAAAACTCGTGGAGATATTAGCGAAACATAGGGCCCAAAAGATACCAAGTCGCAGGAAATGGGCCCTCCAAGAACACCCTAAAATCCCAATTACGGCTAAGTTGCAGGCCAGCTAGCGAAGTGAAATGTTCTAGACATAACTAGAACACGTTGATGCGCAACTTTTTGAATCAGAACTTTTTTCGATATCTGGCCCCCAAAGGGGGGATATGGGCGATCAAACGATTTTTCCAAGTTTCGGTACTTTTTACGGTATCGCTCATAGCTCCGGCTGTACGCAAGCAAATGGCAACCTAAGATATGATTTGTAAAGGTAAAGAGTAGTACTAACTTACGTTAGAACACAGCGAAGCGCTATCGGTTCATGGCAAGGCCGATATAAGCAGTCAAAAATGAAAAATGTTGACAAAATGAACAAAAATTACCTTGGTACGCGAATAGTGGCCAGGGATGAAGAGGTACGAAGGTGGTGGGGAATAATTATAATAAGGAATTGGTACGATCTATAAGTTTGCCGAAGACCGCAAAGCGCTCAGACCCATAGAAAGTGGCCATTTGGGCCGAACAGTGCGTGCAAAGAGGTGAAAAAGCAAAAATTGCACTTTGATGGGCGATTTGCGGGGGGAAGGAGGGGTCGGAGGGGTAAATGTCTCATGGCCAAAAAGTCTTATCTCATCAAGATCTAAAACATTGCCGAAGACCGCAAAGCGCTAGCTCGCAATCGAAAAATCGCGATTTTGAAAATTTTCTAAGTGTTGGGCCCCCTAAGGAAAAGTAACAAAAATCACCTTTGGCCCCAATTTTGAGCATGAAGGAGTCGTTTCCGAGGCATGGTGTCTTCGGCAAAAAGTTTCATCTACTCGAGTACTTACGACTAGTCAAATAAAAAATTGAGAAACACAAACGGTATGGCTATGCCGAAGCTCGATACACCCGAAAAAATAAAAAAAAAGTCGAAAATGTCGAAAAATGAGAAAACCCTATATTCGTACTCTACTCGAGCCCTAAATATTGAAAAGTGAAACCCGCGATCGATTTGGAACAAAAAATTGACCTAGGCAAAAATGTATGACGTTCCGCACCTTTGAAAAATCTGGTAAGTGTATTTTAGACAGACTCGAAAAAAGTCGCCCCGAGTCCCCTTACGTTGAAAATCCGAAAAAGTCGAAATTGTTGAAAATGTTAAAAAGCCTCTTTTGGTGGTCCATGGCACCACTAGATATTGAAAAGTGAGGTCCGCGGCCAATCCGGAAGAAAAAGTTAGCTAGGCAAACTTGTATGTCGGTCGATACAAAAAACGGCTCGGTGAGTGTATTTTCGACAAGCTCCAAAAAACAATCCTTTCTCCATACAATTTTAATCGATTTTAAAAATTTCGAGATAGCGCTTTGGTGTCTTCGGCAATAATGTAGAAATCGGGTTTTTAAACACATTTTACTTTTGGGTTTTTTTCGATCCGTGGCTTGGTTCGCCCGCAATCGCGAGAAAACGAAAAAACACGTTTACAAAATTCCGGACGAATTTTGTGAACGCCGTCCATACATTTTCGATCGATTTTTAAAATTTCGAGATAGCGCTTTGGTGTCTTCGGCAATAATGTAGAAATCGGGTTTTTAAACACATTTTACTTTTGGGTTTTTTTCGATCCGTCGCTTGGTTCGCCCGCAATCGCGAGAAAACGAAAAAACACGTTTACAAAATTCCGGACGAATTTTGTGAACGCCGTCCATACATTTTCGATCGATTTTTAAAATTTCGAGATAGCGCTTTGGTGTCTTCGGCAATAATGTAGAAATCGGGTTTTTAAACACATTTTACTTTTGGGTTTTTTTCGATCCGTCGCTTGGTTCGCCCGCAATCGCGAGAAAACGAAAAAACACGTTTACAAAATTCGTCCGGAATTTTGTGATCGCCGTCCATACATTTTCGATCGATTTTTAAAATTTCGAGATAGCGCTTTGGTGTCTTCGGCAATAATGTAGAAATCGGGTTTTTAAACACATTTTACTTTTGGGTTTTTTTCGATCCGACGCTTAGTTCGCCCGCAATTGAGAGAAAACGGAAAAACACGTTTACAAAATTCGTCCGGAATTTTGTGAACGCTCTCCATACATTTTCACCTTTGGGTCGTGAATACCGGCTGACCGATAAGAGATAGCGACTTGTCGTACAATATTTATATGTTGGACGTTGGAAGACGCAACTTTCATTATATGGGAGCAACCCGGTCAGGGTGCTCCAAGTCGGTCGTTTGGTCGGTTTACGGTTTGGGCCGACCATGTGCTGTACCAGGTTGAGGTACTTTTCATGAATTATAACTCGGTCAGTTTGCCTCCGAGCGACAATCTACGGTGTGATTTGGAATGGTCCTGAGTGGGACTATCAAGGAAAAATACGCAAAGAAATTCAGCATGTTGGTGGGCGAAGCTATTAGCGAAACATGGAGCAACAAGGGTAAAAAAACGAATGAAATGGGACTTGGACCAAGAATAACGGCAAGTTGGAGACGAGTTAGCAAGTTGGCGTAGAATATTTATAAACTGTGCATAATATGACCAACAAAAAAATATATGGGGCCAAGGCGCTGGCTGGCCTCCAAAAAGGTGAATTGGGCGATACAAAGTGTGTACCCAAGTGCGAACAAGTATGGAAAAAACAGGGTAAGGCACCAAGTACCATTAATAACTTCGGCTGTAGATGACCCAGCGAGACAATTGGCATATCGTTGGAAAGGTCTTGGGGAGACCTATCTACCCTGAAAGTTTCATGAGGCTGAGTGGAAAGACCACGGAGATTTTAGGTGATGATGGTCCAATTCGGGGACCATGTCGCAGGAAATGGCACTTGACCAAAATCACCCTTGAAAGATGAATACCGGCTGACCGGTAAGAGATAGCGACTTGTCGTAGAATATTTATATGTTGGACGTTGGAAGACGCAACTTTCATTATATGGGAGCAACCCGGTCAGGGTGCTCCAAGTCGGTCGTTTGGTCGGTTTATGATTTGGGCCGACCATGTGCTGTACCAGGTAGAGGTACCTTTCATGAATTATAACTCGGTCAGTTTGCCACCGACCGACAAGTCACGGTGTGATTTAGAATGGTCTTGATTGGAACTATTACGGAAAAATACGAATAGAAAATCAGCATGTTGGTGGGCGAAGCTATTAGTGAAACATAGAGCAACAAGGGTCCAAAATCGAATGAAATGAGACTTGGACCAAGAATAACCGCAAGTTGTAGACGAGGTAGCAAGTTGGCGTAGAATATTTATAAACTGTGCATAATATGACCAACAAAAAAGTATATGAGGACAAGGCGGTAGCTGGCCTCCAAAGTGGAGATATGGGCGATCCAAAGTTTGTACCCAAGTACGAACAAGTATGGAAAAAACAGGGTAAGGTACCAAGTACCATTAATAACTTCGGCTGTAGATGGCCGAGCAAGACAAACGGCATACCGTTGGAAAGGTCTTGGGGAGACCTATCTACCCTGAAAGTTTCATGACGCTGAATTGAAAGATCACGGAGATAATAGGTGATGATGGTCCAATTCGGGGACCAAGTCGCAGGAAATGGCACTTGACCAAAACCACCCTTGAAAGGTGAATACCGGCTGAACGGTAAGAGATAGCGACTTGTCGTAGAATATTCATACGTTGGGCGGGTATAGATGCAAATTTTATTATATGGGAGCAACCCGATCAGGGTGCTCCAAGTCGGTCGTTTGGTCGGTTTATGGTTTGGGCCGACCATGTGCTGTAGCAGGTAGAGGTACCTTTCATGAATTATAACTCGGTCAGTTTGCCACCGAGCGACAAGTTGCGGTTTGATTTGGAATGGTATTGAAAGGAACTATTACGGAAAAATACGAATAGAAAATCAGCATGTTGGTGGGCGAAGCTATTAGTGAAACATAGAGCAACAAGGGTCCAAAAACGAATGAAATGGGACTTGAACCAAGAATAACGGCAAGTTGGAGACGAGGTAGCAAGTTGGCGTAGAATATTTATAAATTGTGCATAACATAACCAACAAAAAAGTATATGGGGACAAGGCGGTAGCTGGCCCCCAAAGTGGAGATATGGGTGATTCATGTTTTGCACCCAAGTACGAACAAGTATGGTGAAAACAGGGTAAGGTACCAAGTACCATGAATAACTTCGGCTGTAGATGGCCTAGCGAGACAATTGGCATATCGTTGGAAAGGTCTTGGGGAGACCTATCTACCCTGAAAGTTTTATGAGGCTGAATTGAAAGACCACGGAGATATTAGGTGATGATGGTCCAATTCGGGGACCAAGTCGCAGGAAATGGCACTTGACCAAAATCACCCTTGAAAGGTGATTACCGGCTGACCGATAAGAGATAGCGACTTGTCGTAGAATATTTATATGTTGGACGTTGGAAGACGCAACTTTCATTATATGGGGGCAACCCAGTCAGGGTGCTCCAAGTCGGTCGTTTGGTCGGTTTATGTTTTGGGCCGACCATGTGCTGTCCAGGTTGAGGTACCTTTCATGAATTATAACTCGGTCAGTTTACCACCGAGCGACAAGTTACGCTGTGATTTGGAATGGTCCTGAGTGGAACTAATAAGGAAAAATACGAACAGAAAATCAGCATGTTGGTGGGCGAAGCTATTAGTGAAACATAGAGCAACAAGGGTCCAAAAACGAATGAAATGGGACTTGGACCAAGAATAGCGGCAAGTTGGAGACGAGGAAGCAAGTTGACGTGGAACAATTATAAACTGTGCATGGTAAAACCAACAAAAAAGTATATGGGGCCAAGGCGCTGGCTGGCCTCCAAAGCGGTGATATGGGCGATACAAAGTGTGTACCCAAGTGCGAACAAGTATGGTGAAAACAGGGTAAGGTACCAAGTACCATGAATAACTTCGGCTGTAGATGGCCTAGCGAGGCAAATTACATATCGTTGGAAAGATCTCGGGGAGATCTATCTACCCTGAAAGTTTCATGAGGCTGAGTTGAAAGACCACGGAGATATTAGGTGATGATGGTCCAATTCGGGGACCAAGTCGCAGGAAATGGCACTTGACCAAAACCACCCTTGAAAGGTGATTACCGGCTGACCGGTAAGAGATAGCGACTTGGCGTAGAATATTTATATGTTGGACGTTGGAAGACGCAACTTTCATTATATGGGAGCAACCCGGTCAGGGTGCTCCAAGTCGGTCGTCTGGTCGGTTTATGATTTGGGCCGATCACGTGGTGCACCAGGTTGAGGTACCTTTCATGAATTATAACTCGGTCAGTTTGCCACCGAGCGACAAGTTTTGCTGTGATTTGGAATGGTCCTGAGTGAAACTATTACGGAAAAATACAAACAGAAAATCAGCATGTTGGTGGGCGAAGCTATTAGTGAAACATAGAGCAACAAGGGTCCAAAAACGAATGAAATGGGACTTGAACCAAGAATAACGGCAAGTTGGAGACGAGGTAGCAAGTTGGCGTACAATATTTATAAATTGTGCATAATATGACCAACAAAAAAGTATATGGGGACAAGGCGGTAGCTGGCCCCCAACGTGGAGATATGGGTGATTCATGTTTTGCACCCAAGTACGAACAAGTATGGTGAAAACAGGGTAAGGTACCAAGTACCATGAATAACTTCGGCTGTAGTTGGCCTAGCGAGACAATTGGGATATAGTTGGAAAGGTCTTGGGGAGACCTATCTACCCTGAAAGTTTCATGAGGCTGAGTTGAAAGACCACGGAGATATTAGGTGATGATAGTCCAATTCGGGGACCAAGTCGCAGGAAATGGCACTTGACCAAAACCACCCTTGAAAGGTGAATACCGGCTGCCCGGTAAGAGATAGCGACTTAGCGTAGAATATTCATACGTTGGGCGGGTAAAGACGCAACTTTCATTATATGGGAGCAACCCGATCAGGGTGCTCCAAGTCGGTCGTTTGGTCGGTTTATGGTTTGGGCCGACCATGTGCTGTACCAGGTAGAGGTACCTTTCATGAATTATAACTCGGTCAGTTTGCCACCGAGCGACAAGTTGCGTTGTGTTTTGGAATGGTCTTAAGTGGGACTATCAAGGAAAAATACAAATAAAAAATCAGCTTGTCAATGGCCGAAGCTATTAGTGAAACATATAGCAAAATGGGTCCGAAAACGAATGAAATGGGACTTGGACCAAGAATAACTGCAAGTTGGAGAAGAGATAGCAAGTTGGCGTAGAAAAATTATATTTGGTGCATGGTATGACCAACAAAAAAGTATATGCGGCCAAGGTGCTGGCTGGCCTCCAAAGTGGAGATATGGGCGATCCAAAGTTTGTACCCAAGTACGAACAAGTATGGAAAAAACAGGGTAAGGTACCAAGTACCATTAATAACTTCGGCTGTAGATGGCCGAGCAAGACAAACGGCATACCGTTGGAAAGGTCTTGGGGAGACCTATCTACCCTGAAAGTTTCATGACGCTGAATTGAAAGATCACGGAGATATTAGGTGATGATGGTCCAATTCGGGGACCAAGTCGCAGGAAATGGCACTTGACCAAAACCACCCTTGAAAGGTGAATACCGGCTGAACGGTAAGAGATAGCGACTTGTCGTAGAATATTCATACGTTGGGCGGGTTTAGATGCAAATTTTATTATATGGGAGCAACCCGATCAGGGTGCTCCAAGTCGGTCGTTTGGTCGGTTTATGGTTTGGGCCGACCATGTGCTGTACCAGGTTGAGGTACCTTTCATGAATTATAACTCGGTCAGTTTACCACCGAGCGACAAGTCACGATATGATTTGGAATGGTCTTGAAAGGAACTATTACGGAAAAATACGAATAGGAAATCAGCATGTTGGTGGGCGAAGCTATTAGTGAAACATTGAGCAACAAGGGTCCAAAAACGAATGAAATGGGACTTGAACCAAGAATAACGGCAAGTTGGAGACGAGGTAGCAAGTTGGCGTAGAATATTTATAAATTGTGCATAACATAACCAACAAAAAAGTATATGGGGACAAGGCGGTAGCTGGCCCCCAAAGTGGAGATATGGGTGATTCATGTTTTGCACCCAAGTACGAACAAGTATGGTGAAAACAGGGTAAGGTACCAAGTACCATGAATAACTTCGGCTGTAGATGGCCTAGCGAGACAATTGGCATATCGTTGGAAAGGTCTTGGGGAGACCTATCTACCCTGAAAGTTTTATGAGGCTGAATTGAAAGACCACGGAGATATTAGGTGATGATGGTCCAATTCGGGGACCAAGTCGCAGGAAATGGCACTTGACCAAAATCACCCTTGAAAGGTGATTACCGGCTGACCGATAAGAGATAGCGACTTGTCGTAGAATATTTATATGTTGGACGTTGGAAGACGCAACTTTCATTATATGGGGGCAACCCAGTCAGGGTGCTCCAAGTCGGTCGTTTGGTCGGTTTATGTTTTGGGCCGACCATGTGCTGTACCAGGTAGAGGTACCTTTCATGAATTATAACTCGGTCAGTTTGCCACCGAGCGACAAGTTGCGTTGTGTTTTGGAATGATCTTAAGTGGGACTATCAAGGAAAAATACAAATAAAAAATCAGCTTGTCAATGGCCGAAGCTATTAGTGAGACATATAGCAAAATGGGTCCGAAAACGAATGAAATGGGACTTGGACCAAGAATAACTGCAAGTTGGAGAAGAGATAGCAAGTTGGCGTAGAACAATTATATTTGGTGCATGGTATGACCAACAAGAAAGTATATGAGGCCAAGGTGCTGGCTGGCCTCCAAAGTGGAGATATGGGCGATCCAAAGTTTGTACCCAAGTACGAACAAGTATGGAAAAAACAGGGTAAGGTACCAAGTACCATTAATAACTTCGGCTGTAGATGGCCGAGCAAGACAAACGGCATACCGTTGGAAAGGTCTTGGGGAGACCTATCTACCCTGAAAGTTTCATGAGGCTGAGTTGAAAGACCACGGAGATATTAGGTGATGATGGTCCAATTCGGGGACCAAGTCGCAGGAAATGGCACTTGACCAAAATCACCCTTGAAAGATGAATACCGGCTGACCGGTAAGAGATAGCGACTTGGCGTAGAATATTTATATGTTGGACGTTGAAAGACGCAACTTTCATTATATGGGAGCAACCCGATCAGGGTGCTGCAAGTCGGTCGTTTGGTCGGTTTATGTTTTGGGCCGACCATGTGCTGTACCAGGTAGAGGTACCTTTCATGAATTATAACTCGGTCAGTTTGCCACCGAGCGACGAGTTGCGGGGTGTTTTGGAATGGTCTTGAGTGGAACTATCAAGGAAAAATAAAAATAGAAAATCAGCTTGTCCATGGCCGAAGCTATTAGTGAATCATATAGCAAAATGGGTCCAAAAACGAACGAAATGGGACTTGGACCAAGAATAACGGCAAGTTGGAGACGAGGTAGCAAGTTGACGTGGAACAATTATAAATTGTGCATGGTAAAACCAACAAAAAAGTATATGGGGCCAAGGCGCTGGCTGGCCTCCAAAGCGGTGATATGGGCGATAAAAAGTGTGTACCCAAGTGCGAACAAGTATGGTGAAAACAGGGTAAGGTACCAAGTACCTTTAATAACTTCGGCTGTAGATGGCCTAGCGAGACAATTGGCATATCGTTGGAAAGGTCTTGGGGAGACCTATCTACCCTGAAAGTTTCATGAGGCTGAGTTGAAAGACCACGGAGATATTAGGTGATGATGGTCCAATTCGGGGACCAAATCGCAGGAAATGGCACTTGACCAAAACCACCCTTGAAAGGTGAATACCGGCTGACCGGTAAGAGAAAGCGACTTGGCGTAGAATATTCATACGTTTGGCAGGTATAGACGCATCTTTCATTATATGGGGGCAACCCGGTCAGGGTGCTTCAAGTCGGTCGTTTGGTCGGTTTATGTTTTGGGCCGACCACGTGGTGTACCAAATTGAGGTACCTTTCATGAATTATAACTCGGTCAGTTTGCCACCGAGCGACGAGTTGCGGGGTGTTTTGGAATGATTTTGAGTGGAACTATCAAGGAAAAATAAAAATAGAAAATCAGCTTGTCCATGGCCGAAGCTATTAGTGAATCATATAGCAAAATGGGTCCAAAAACGAACGAAATGGGACTTGGACCAAGAATAACGGCAAGTTGGAGAAGAGATAGCTAGTTGGCGTAGAACAATTATAAACTGTGCATGGTATGACCAACAAAAAAGTATATGTGGCCCAGGCGGTAGCTGGCCTCCAAAGTGGAGATATGGGTGATTCATGGCTTGCACCCAAGTATGGCAAAAACTGGTAGAGGTACCTTTCATGAATTATAACTCAGGCTGTATGGCACTTAGCGGGACGCTTGACTCTGGTATGGAATAGTCCTGAGTGGGACTATCAAGGAAAAATACGAACAAAAAATAACCATGTCCACGGACGAAGGTATTAGCGAAACTTAGAGCGAAATTGCGACCAAAACGCTGGAAATGGCCCTTGAACCAAGTATACCGTCAAGGCGGTACGAGATAGCGAGTTGACGTAGAACATTTATAAGTTTGCCTTTACGAGACAAAAGTTTAGTTATATGGGGTCAACCCGCCCAGGGTTGTCCAAGTCGGTCATATGGCTGATCGAAATTTTCGACCAAGTACTGAGAAAACAGGGTAAGGTACCAAGTACCTCGAATAACTTCGGCTGTAGATGTCCGAGCGAAGCAAACGGCATAGCGTTGGAAAGGTCTTGAAGTGCTCTAAACACCCTGAAAGTATGAGAACGCTATCTGGAAAACTCGTGGAGATATTAGCGAAACATAGGGCCCAAAAGATACCAAGTCGCAGGAAATGGGCCCTCCAAGAACACCCTAAAATCCCAATTACGGCTAAGTTGCAGGCCAGCTAGCGAAGTGAAATGTTCTAGACATAACTAGAACACGTTGATGCGCAACTTTTTGAATCAGAACTTTTTTCGATATCTGGCCCCCAAAGGGGGGATATGGGCGATCCAACGATTTTTCCAAGTTTCGGTACTTTTTACGGTATCGCTCATAGCTCCGGCTGTATGCAAGCAAATGGCAATCTAAGACATGATTTGGAAAGGTATTGAGTAGTACTAACTTACGTTAGAACACAGCGAAGCGCTATCGGTTCATGGCAAGGCCGATATAAGCAGTCAAAAATGAAAAATGTTGACAAAATGAACAAAAATTACCTTGGTACGCGAATAGCGGCCAGGGATGAAGAGGCACGAAGGTATGGTGGAATAATTATAATTAGGAATTGGTACGATCTATAAGTTTGCTGAAGACCGCAAAGCGCTCAGACCCATAGAAAGTGGCCATTTGGGCCGAACAGTGCGTGCAAAGAGGTGAAAAAGCAAAAATTGCACTTTGTGGGGCGATTTGCGGGGGGAAGGAGGGGTCGGAGGGGTAAATGTCTCATGGCCAAAAAGTCTTATCTCATCAAGATCTAAAACATTGCCGAAGCCCGCAAAGCGCTAGCTCGCAATCGGAAAATCGCGATTTTGAAAATTTTCTAAGTGTTGGGCCCCCTAAGGAAAGGTAACAAAAATCACCTTTGGCCCCAATTTTGAGCATGAAGGAGTCGTTTCCGAGGCATGGTGTCTTCGGCAAAAAGTTTCATCTACTCGAGTACTTACGACTAGTCAAATAAAAAATTGAGAAACACAAACGGTATGGCTATGCCGAAGCTCGATACACCCGAAAAAATCCCAAAAAAGTCGAAAATGTCGAAAAATGAGAAAACCCTATATTCGTACTCTACTCGAGCCCTAAATATTGAAAAGTGAAACCCGCGATCGATTTGGAACAAAAAATTGACCTAGGCAAACTTGTATGACGGTCCGCACCTTTGAAAAATCTGGTAAGTGTATTTTAGACAGACTCGGAAAAAGTCGCCCCGAGTCCCCTTACATTAAAAATCCGAAAAAGTCAAAATTGTTGAAAATGTTAAAAAGCCTCTTTTGGTGGTCTATGGCACCCCTAGATAATGAAAAGTGAGGTCCGCGGCCAATCCGGAAGAAAAAGTTAGCTAGGCAAACTTGTATGTCGGTCGATACAAAAAACGGCTCGGTGAGTGTATTTTCGACAGGCTCCAAAAAACAATCCTTTCTCCATACAATTTTAATCGATTTTAAAAATTTCGAGATAGCGCTTTGGTGTCTTCGGCAATAATGTAGAAATCGGGTTTTTAAACACATTTTACTTTTGGGTTTTTTTCGATCCGTCGCTTGGTTCGCCCGCAATCGCGAGAAAACAAAAAAACACGTTTACAAAATTCCGGACGAATTTTGTGATCGCCGTCCATACATTTTCGATCGATTTTTAAAATTTCGAGATAGCGCTTTGAAGTCTTCGGCAATAATGTAGAAATCGGGTTTTTAAACACATTTTACTTTTGGGATTTTTTCGATCCGACGCTTAGTTCGCCCGCAATCGCGAGAAAACGAAAAAACACGTTTACAAAATTCGTCCGGAATTTTGTGATCGCCGTCCATACATTTTCGATCGATTTTTAAAATTTCGAGATAGCGCTTTGGTGTCTTCGGCAATAATGTAGAAATCGGGTTTTTAAACACATTTTACTTTTGGGATTTTTTCGATCCGACGCTTAGTTCGCCCGCAATTGAGAGAAAACGGAAAAACACGTTTACAAAATTCTGGACGAATTTTGTGAACGCCGTCCATACATTTTCGATCGATTTTTAAAATTTCGAGATAGCGCTTTGGTGTCTTCGGCAATAATGTAGAAATCGGGTTTTTAAACACATTTTACTTTTGGGTTTTTTTCGATCCGTCGCTTGGTTCGCCCGCAATCGCGAGAAAACGAAAAAACACGTTTACAAAATTCCGGACGAATTTTGTGAACGCCGTCCATACATTTTCGATCGATTTTTAAAATTTCGAGATAGCGCTTTGGTGTCTTCGGCAATAATGTAGAAATCGGGTTTTTAAACACATTTTACTTTTGGGTTTTTTTCGATCCGACGCTTAGTTCGCCCGCAATTGAGAGAAAACGGAAAAACACGTTTACAAAATTCGTCCGGAATTGTGTGAACGCTCTCCATACATTTTCACCTTTGGGTCGTGAATACCGGCTGACCGATAAGAGATAGCGACTTGTCGTAGAATATTTATATGTTGGACGTTGGAAGACGCAACTTTCATTATATGGGAGCAACCCGGTCAGGGTGCTCCAAGTCGGTCGTTTGGTCGGTTTATGGTTTGGGCCGACCATGTGCTGTAGCAGGTAGAGGTACCTTTCATGAATTATAACTCGGTCAGTTTGCCACCGAGCGACAAGTTGCGGTTTGATTTGGAATGGTATTGAAAGGAACTATTACGGAAAAATACGAATAGAAAATCAGCATGTTGGTGGGCGAAGCTATTAGTGAAACATAGAGCAACAAGGGTCCAAAAACGAATGAAATGGGACTTGAACCAAGAATAACGGCAAGTTGGAGACGAGGTAGCAAGTTGGCGTAGAATATTTATAAATTGTGCATAATATGACCAACAAAAAAGTATATGGGGACAAGGCGGTAGCTGGCCCCCAAAGTGGAGATATGGGTGATTCATGTTTTGCACCCAAGTACGAACAAGTATGGTGAAAACAGGGTAAGGTACCAAGTACCATGAATAACTTCGGCTGTCGATGGCCGAGCGAGGCAAAGCGCATATCGTTAGAAAGGTCTTGGGGAGACCTATCTACCCTGAAAGTTTCATGAGGCTGAGTTGAAAGACCACGGAGATATTAGGTGATGATGGTCCAATTCGGGGACCAAGTCGCAGGAAATGGCACTTGACCAAAACCACCCTTGAAAGGTGATTACCGGCTGACCGGTAAGAGATAGCGACTTGGCGTAGAATATTCATACGTTGGGCGGGTCGAGACGCAACTTTCCTTATATGGAAGCAACCCGGTCAGGGTGCTCCAAGTCGGTCGTTTGGTCGGTTTATGGTTTGGGCCGACCACGTGGTGTACCAAGGTGAGGTACCTTCCATGAATTATAACTCGGTCAGTTTGCCACCGAGCGACAAGTTGCGGTGTGTTTTGGAATGGTCCTGAGTGGAACTATTAAGGAAAAATACGAACAGAAAATCAGCATGTTGGTGGGCGAAGCTATTAGTGAAACATAGAGCAACAAGGGTCCAAAAACGAATGAAATGGGACTTGAACCAAGAATAACGGCAAGTTGGAGACGAGGTAGCAAGTTGGCGTAGAATATTTATAAACTGTGCAAAATATGACCAACAAAAAAGTATATGGGGACAAGGCGGTAGCTGGCCCCAAAGTGGAGATATGGGTGATTCATGTTTTGCACCCAAGTACGAACAAGTATGGTGAAAACAGGGTAAGGTACCAAGTACCATGAATTACTTCGGCTGTAGATGGCCTAGCGAGGCAAATCACATACCGTTGGAAAGGTCTTGGGGAGACCTATCTACCCTGAAAGTTTCATGAGGCTGAGTTGAAAGACCACGGAGATATTAGGTGATGATGGTCCAATTCGGGGACCAAGTCGCAGGAAATGGCACTTGACCAAAATCACGCTTGGAAGGTGAATACCGGCTTACCGGTAAGAGATAGCGACTTGGCGTAGAATATTCATAAGTTGGGCGTGTAAAGACGCAACTTTCATTATACGGGGGCAACCCGGTCAGGGTGCTCCAAGTCGGTCGTTTGGTCGGTTTATGGTTTTGGCCGACCACGTGGTGTACCAAGGTGAGGTACCTTTCATGAATTATAACTCGGTCAGTTTGCCACCGAGCGACAAGTTGCGGTGTGTTTTGGAATGGTCCTGAGTGGAACTATTAAGGAAAAATACGAACAGAAAATCAGCATGTTGGTGGGCGAAGCTATTAGTGAAACATAGAGCAACAAGGGTCCAAAAACGAATGAAATGGGACTTGAACCAAGAATAACGGCAAGTTGGAGACGAGGTAGCAAGTTGGCGTAGAATATTTATAAACTGTGCATAATATGACCAACAAAAAAGTATATGGGGACAAGGCGGTAGCTGGCCCCCAAAGTGGAGATATGGGTGATTCATGTTTTGCACCCAAGTACGAACAAGTATGGTGAAAACAGGGTAAGGTACCAAGTACCATGAATAACTTCGGCTGTGGATGGCCTAGCGAGGCAAATCACATACCGTTGGAAAGGTCTTGGGGAGACCTATCTACCCAGAAAGTTTCATGAGGCTGAGTTGAAAGACCACGGAGATATTAGGTGATGATGGTCCAATTCGGGGACCAAGTCGCAGGAAATGGCACTTGACCAAAATCACCTTTGAAAGGTGAATACCGGCTGACCGGTAAGAGATAGCGACTTGGCGTAGAATATTCATACGTTGGGTGGGTATAGACGCAAATTTCATTATATGGGAGCAACCCGATCAGGGTGCTGCAAGTCGGTCGTTTGGTCGGTTTATGTTTTGGGCCGACCATGTGCTGTACCAGGTAGAGGTACCTTTCATGAATTATAACTCGGTCAGTTTGCCACCGAGCGACGAGTTGCGGGGTGTTTTGGAATGGTTTTGAGTGGAACTATCAAGGAAAAATAAAAATAGAAAATCAGCTTGTCCATGGCCGAAGCTATTAGTGAATCATATAGCAAAATGGGTCCAAAAACGAACGAAATGGGACTTGTACCAAGAATAACGGCAAGTTGGAGAAGAGATAGCAAGTTGGCGTAGAACAATTATAAACTGTGCATGGTATGACCAACAAAAAAGTATATGTGGCCCAGGCGGTAGCTGGCCTCCAAAGTGGAGATATGGGTGATTCATGGTTTGCACCCAAGTATGGCAAAAACTGGTAGAGGTACCTTTCATGAATTATAACTCAGGCTGTATGGCACTTAGCGGGACGCTTGACTCTGGTGTGGAATAGTCCTGAGTGGTACTATCAAGGAAAAATACGAACAAAAAATAACCATGTCCACGGACGAAGTTATTAGCGAAACTTAGAGCGAAATTGCGACCAAGTCGCTGGAAATGGCCCTTGAACCAAGTATACCGTCAAGGCGGTACGAGATAGCGAGTTGACGTAGAACATTTATAAGTTTGCCTTTACGAGACGAAAGTTTAGTTATATGGGGCCAACCCGCCCAGGGTTGTCCAAGTCGGTCATATGGCTGATCGAAATTTTCGACCAAGTACTGAGAAAACAGGGTAAGGTACCAAGTACCTCGAATAACTTCGGCTGTAGATGTCCGAGCGAAGCAAACGGCATAGCGTTGGAAAGGTCTTGAAGTGCTCTAAACACCCTGAAAGTATGAGAACGCTATCTGGAAAACTCGTGGAGATATTAGCGAAACATAGGGCCCAAAAGATACCAAGTCGCAGGAAATGGGCCCTCCACGAACACCCCAAAATCCCAATTACGGCTACGTTGCAGGCCAGCTAGCGAAGTGAAATGTTCTAGACATAACTAGAACACGTTGATGCGCAACTTTTTGAATAAGAACTTTTTTCGATATCTGGTCCCCAAAGGGGGGATATGGGCGATCCAAAGATTTTTCCAAGTTTCGGTACTTTTTACGGTATCGCTCATAGCTCCGGCTGTATGCAAGCAAATGGTAACCTAAGACATGATTTGGAAAGGATAAGAGTAGTACTAACTTACGATAGAACACAGCGAAGCGCTATCGGTTCATGGAAAGGCCGATATAAGCAGTCAAAGATGAAAAATGTTGACAAAATGAACAAAAATTACCTTGGTACGCGAATAGTGGCCAGGGATGAAGAGGTACGAAGGTGGTGTAGAACAATTATAATTAGGGCATGGTACGCTTTAAAAGTTTGCCGAAGACCGCAAAGCGCTCACACCCATAGAAAGTGGCCATTTGGGCCGAACAGTGCGTGCAAAGAGGTGAAAAAGCAAAAATTGCACTTTGTGGGGCGATTTGCGGGGGGAAGGAGGGGTCGGAGGGGTAAATGTCTCATGGCCAAAAAGTCTTATCTCATCAAGATCTAAAACATTGCCGAAGACCGCAAAGCGCTAGCTCGCAATCGAAAAATCGCGATTTTGAAAATTTTCTAAGTGTTGGGCCCCCTAAGGAAAAGTAACAAAAATCACCTTTGGCCCCAATTTTGAGCATGAAGGAGTCGTTTCCGAGGCATGGTGTCTTCGGCAAAAAGTTTCATCTACTCGAGTACTTACGACTAGTCAAATAAAAAATTGAGAAACACAAACGGTATGGCTATGCCGAAGCTCGATACACCCGAAAAAATCCCAAAAAAGTCGAAAATGTCGAAAAATGAGAAAACCCTATATTCGTACTCTACTCGAGCCCTAAATATTGAAAAGTGAAACCCGCGATCGATTTGGAACAAAAAATTGACCTAGGCAAAGTTGTATGACGGTCCGCACCTTTGAAAAATCTGGTAAGTGTATTTTAGACAGACTCGAAAAAAGTCGCCCCGAGTCCCCTTACGTTGAAAATCCGAAAAAGTCGAAATTGTTGAAAATGTTAAAAAGCCTCTTTTGGTGGTCCATGGCACCACTAGATATTGAAAAGTGAGGTCCGCGGCCAATCCGGAAGAAAAAGTTAGCTAGGCAAACTTGTTTGTCGGTCGATATAAAAAACGGCTCGGTGAGTGTATTTTCGACAGGCTTCAAAAAACAATCCTTTCTCCATACAATTTCAATCGATTTTAAAAAATTCGAGATAGCGCTTTGAAGTCTTCGGCAATAATGTAGAAATCGGGTTTTTAAACACATTTTACTTTTGGGTTTTTTTCGATCCGTCGCTTAGTTCGCCCGCAATTGAGAGAAAACGGAAAAACACGTTTACAAAATTCCGGACGAATTTTGTGAACGCTCTCCATACAATTTCACCTTTGGGTCGTGAATACCGGCTGACCGATAAGAGATAGCGACTTGTCGTGCAATATTTATATGTTGGACGTTGGAAGACGCAACTTTCATTATATGGGAGCAACCCGGTCAGGGTGCTCCAAGTCGGTCGTTTGGTCGGTTTACGGTTTGGGCCGACCATGTGCTGTACCAGGTTGAGGTACTTTTCATGAATTATAACTCGGTCAGTTTGCCTCCGAGCGACAATCTACGGTGTGATTTGGAATGGTCCTGAGTGGGACTATCAAGGAAAAATACGCAAAGAAATTCAGCATGTTGGTGGGCGAAGCTATTAGCGAAACATAGATTAACAAGGGTTCAAAAACTAATGAAATGAGACTTGGACCAAGAATAACGGCAAGTTGGAGACGAGTTAGCAAGTTGGCGTAGAATATTTATAAACTGTGCATAATATGACCAACAAAAAAGTATATGGGGACAAGGCGGTAGCTGGCCCCCAAAGTGGAGATATGGGTGATTCATGTTTTGCACCCAAGTACGAACAAGTATGGTGAAAACAGGGTAAGGTACCGAGTACCTTTAATAACTTCGGCTGTAGATGGCCTAGCGAGACAATTGGCATATCGTTGGAAAGGTCTTGGGTAGACCTATCTACCCTGAAAGTTTCATGAGGCTGAGTTGAAAGACTACGGAGATATTAGGTGATGATGGTTCAATTCGGGGACCAAGTCGCAGGAAATGGCACTTGACCAAAATCACCTTTGAAAGGTGAATACCGGCTGACCGGTGAGAGATAGCGACTTGGCGTAGAATATTCATACGTTTGGCAGGTAAATACAAAACTTTCATTATATGGGAGCAACCCGATCAGGGTGCTCCAAGTCGGTCGTTTGGTCGGTTTATGTTTTGGGCCGACCATGTGCTGTACCAGGTTGAGGTACCTTTCATGAATTATAACGCGGTCAGTTTGCCTCCGAGCGACAATCTACGGTGTGATTTGGAATGGTCCTGAGTGGGACTATCAAGGAAAATTACGCAAAGAAATTCAGCATGTTGGTGGGCGAAGCTATTAGCGAAACATGGAGCAACAAGGGTAAAAAAACGAATGAAATGGGACTTGGACCAAGAATAACGGCAAGTTGGAGACGAGTTAGCAAGTTGGCGTAGAATTTTTATAAACTGTGCATAATATGACCAACAAAAAAATATATGGGGCCAAGGCGCTGGCTGGCCTCCAAAAAGGTGAATTGGGCGATACAAAGTGTGTACCCAAGTGCGAACAAGTATGGAAAAAACAGGGTAAGGTACCATGTACCATGAATAACTTCGGCTGTAGGTGGCCTAGCGAGGCAATTGACATACCGTTGGACAGGTCTTGGGGAGACCTATCTACCCTGAAAGTTTCATGGGGCTGAATTGAAAGACCACGGAGATATTAGGTGATGATGGTCCAATTCGGGGACCAAGTCGCAGGAAATGGCACTTGACCAAAACCACCCTTGAAAGGTGATTACCGGCTGACCGGTAAGAGATAGCGACTTGGCGTAGAATATTCATACGTTGGGCGGGTAGAGACGCAACTTTCATTATATGGAAGCAACCCGGTCAGGGTGCTCCAAGTCGGTCGTTTGGTCGGTTTATGATTTGGGCCGACCATGTGCTGTACCAGGTAGAGGTACCTTTCATGAATTATAACTCGGTCAGTTTGCCTCCGAGCGACAATCTACGGTGTGATTTGGAATGGTTTTGAGTAAAACTATTACGGAAAAATACGAACAGAAAATCAGCATGTTGGTGGGCGAAGCTATTAGTGAAACATAGAGCAACAAGGGTTCAAAAACTAATGAAATGAGACTTGGACCAAGAATAACGGCAAGTTGGAGACGAGTTAGCAAGTTGGCGTAGAATATTTATAAACTGTGCATAATATGACCAACAAAAAAGTATATGGGGACAAGGCGGTAGCTGGCCCCCAAAGTGGAGATATGGGTGATTCATGTTTTGCACCCAAGTACGAACAAGTATGGTGAAAACAGGGTAAGGTACCGAGTACCTTTAATAACTTCGGCTGTAGATGGCCTAGCGAGACAATTGGCATATCGTTGGAAAGGTCTTGGGTAGACCTATCTACCCTGAAAGTTTCATGAGGCTGAGTTGAAAGACTACGGAGATATTAGGTGATGATGGTTCAATTCGGGGACCAAGTCGCAGGAAATGGCACTTGACCAAAACCACCCTTGAAAGGTGAATACCGGCTGAACGGTAAGAGATAGCGACTTGTCGTAGAATATTCATACGTTGGGCGGGTATAGATGCAAATTTTATTATATGGGAGCAACCCGATCAGGGTGCTCCAAGTCGGTCGTTTGGTCGGTTTATGGTTTGGGCCGACCATGTGCTGTACCAGGTTGAGGTACCTTTCATGAATTATAACTCGGTCAGTTTACCACCGAGCGACAAGTCACGATATGATTTGGAATGGTCTTGAAAGGAACTATTACGGAAAAATACGAATAGGAAATCAGCATGTTGGTGGGCGAAGCTATTAGTGAAACATTGAGCAACAAGGGTCCAAAAACGAATGAAATGGGACTTGAACCAAGAATAACGGCAAGTTGGAGACGAGGTAGCAAGTTGGCGTAGAATATTTATAAATTGTGCATAACATAACCAACAAAAAAGTATATGGGGACAAGGCGGTAGCTGGCCGCCAAAGTGGAGATATGGGTGATTCATGTTTTGCACCCAAGTACGAACAAGTATGGTGAAAACAGGGTAAGGTACCAAGTACCATGAATAACTTCGGCTGTAGATGGCCTAGCGAGACAATTGGCATACCGTTGGAAAGGTCTTGGGGAGACCTATCAACCCTGAAAGTTTCATGAGGCTGAGTGGAAAGACCACGGAGATATTAGGTGATGATGGTCCAATTCGGGGACCAAGTCGCAGGAAATGGCACTTGACCAAAATCACCCTTGAAAGATGAATACCGGCTGACCGGTAAGAGATAGCGACTTGTCGTAGAATATTTATATGTTGGACGTTGGAAGACGCAACTTTGATTATATGGGAGCAACCCGGTCAGGGTGCTCCAAGTCGGTCGTTTGGTCGGTTAATGATTTGGGCCGACCATGTGCTGTACCAGGTAGAGGTACCTTTCATGAATTATAACTCGGTCATTTCGCCACCGAGCGACAAGTTGCGTTGTGTTTTGGAATGATCTTAAGTGGGACTATCAAGGAAAAATACAAATAAAAAATCAGCTTGTCAATGGCCGAAGCTATTAGTGAAACATATAGCAAAATGGGTCCGAAAACGAATGAAATGGGACTTGGACCAAGAATAACGGCAAGTTAGAGACGAGTTAGCAAGTTGGCGTAGAACAATTATATTTGGTGCATGGTATGACCAACAAAAAAGTATATGAGGCCAAGGTGCTGGCTGGCCTCCAAAGTGGAGATATGGGCGATTCAAAGTTTGTACCCAAGTACGAACAAGTATGGAAAAAACAGGGTAAGGTACCAAGTACCATTAATAACTTCGGCTGTAGATGGCCGAGCAAGACAAACGGCATACCGTTGGAAAGGTCTTGGGGAGACCTATCTACCCTGAAAGTTTCATGAGGCTGAGTGGAAAGACCACGGAGATTTTAGGTGATGATGGTCCAATTCGGGGACCAAGTCGCAGGAAATGGCACTTGACCAAAATCACCCTTGAAAGATGAATACCGGCTGACCGGTAAGAGATAGCGACTTGTCGTAGAATATTTATATTTTGGACGTTGGAAGACGCAACTTTCATTATATAGGAGCAACCCGGTCAGGGTGCTCCAAGTCGGTCGTTTGGTCGGTTTATGGTTTTGGCCGACCATGTGCTGTACCAGGTTGAGGTACCTTTCATGAATTATAACTCGGTCAGTTTACCACCGAGCGACAAGTCACGTTATGATTTGGAATGGTCCTGAGTGGAACTATTAAGGAAAAATACGAACAGAAAATCAGCGTGTTGGTGGGCGAAGCTATTAGTGAAACATAGAGCAACAAGGGTCCAAAAACGAATGAAATGGGACTTGAACCAAGAATAACGGCAAGTTGGAGACGAGGTAGCAAGTTGGCGTAGAATATTTATAAACTGTGCATTATATGGCTAACAAAAAAGTATATGGGGACAAGGCGGTAGCTGGCCCCCAAAGTGGAGATATGGGTGATTAATGTTTTGCACCCAAGTACGAACAAGTATGGTGAAAACAGGGTAAGGTACCAAGTACCATGAATAACTTCGGCTGTAGATGGCCTAGCGAGACAATTGGGATATCGTTGGAAAGGTCTTGGGGAGACCTATCTACCCTGAAAGTTTCATGAGGCTGAGTTGAAAGACCACGGAGATATTAGGTGATGATGGTCCAATTCGGGGACCAAGTCGCAGGAAATGGCACTTGACCAAAATCACCCTTGAAAGATGAATACCGGCTGACCGGTAAGAGATAGCGACTTGTCGTAGAATATTTATATGTTGGACGTTGGAAGACGCAACTTTCATTATATGGGAGCAACCCGGTCAGGGTGCTCCAAGTCGGTCGTTTGGTCGGTTTATGATTTGGGCCGACCATGTGCTGTACCAGGTAGAGGTACCGTTCATGAATTATAACTCGGTCAGTTTGCCACCGAGCGACAAGCTGCGGTGTGTTTTGGAATGGTCTTGAGTGGGACTATCGAGGAAAAATACGAATAGAAAATCAGCTTGTCCATGGCCGAAGCTATTAGTGAAACATAGAGCAACAAGGGTCCAAAAACGAATGAAATGGGACTTGGACCAAGAATAACTGCAAGTTGGAGAAGAGATAGCAAGTTGACGTAGAACATTTATATTTTGTGCATGGTATGACCAACAAAAAAGTATATGGGGTCAAGGTGCTGGCTGGCCTCCAAAGTGGAGATATGGGCGATCCAAAGTTTGTACCCAAGTACGAACAAGTATGGAAAAAACAGGGTAAGGTACCAAGTACCATTAATAACTTCGACTGTAGATGGCCGAGCAAGACAAACGGCATACCGTTGGAAAGGTCTTGGGGAGACCTATCTACCCTGAAAGTTTCATGAGGCTGAGTTGAAAGACCACGGAGATATTAGGTGATGATAGTCCAATTCGGGGACCAAGTCGCAGGAAATGGCACTTGACCAAAACCACCCTTGAAAGGTGAATACCGGCTGACCGGTAAGAGATAGCGACTTGGCGTAGAATATTCATACGTTGGGCGGGTATAGACGCAAATTTCATTATATGGGAGCAACCCGATCAGGGTGCTCCAAGTCGGTCGTTTGGTCGGTTTATGTTTTGGGCCGACCACGTGGTGTACCAAATTGAGGTACCTTTCATGAATTATAACTCGGTCAGTTTGCCACCGAGCGACAAGTTGCGGTAAGTTTTGGAGTAGTCTTGAGTGGGACTATCAAGGAAAAATACAAATAGAAAATCAGCTTGTCCATGGCCGAAGCTATTAGTGAAACATATTGCAAAATGGGTCCAAAAACGAACGAAATGGGACTTGGACCAAGAATAACTGCAAGTTGGAGAAGAGATAGCAAGTTGGCGTAGAACAATTATATTTGGTGCATGGTATGACCAACAAAAAAGTATATGAGGCCAAGGTGCTGGCTGGCCTCCAAAGTGGAGATATGGGCGATCCAAAGTTTGTACCCAAGTACGAACAAGTATGGAAAAAACAGGGTAAGGTACCAAGTACCATTAATAACTTCGGCTGTAGATGACCCAGCGAAACAATTGGCATATCGTTGGTAAGGTCTTGGGGAGACCTATCTACCCTGAAAGTTTCATGAGGCTGAGTTGAAAGACCACGGAGATATTAGGTGATGATGGTCCAATTCGGGGACCAAGTCGCAGGAAATGGCACTTGACCAAAATCACCCTTGAAAGATGAATACCGGCTGACCGGTAAGAGATAGCGACTTGTCGTAGAATATTTATATGTTGGACGTTGGAAGACGCAACTTTCATTATATGAGAGCAACCCGGTCAGGGTGCTCCAAGTCGGTCGTATGGTCGGTTTATGTTTTGGGCCGACCACGTGGTGTACCAAATTGAGGTACTTTTCATGAATTATAACTCGGTCAGTTTGCCACCGAGCGACGAGTTGCGGGGTGTTTTGGAATGGTTTTGAGTGGAACTATCAAGGAAAAATAAAAATAGAAAATCAGCTTGTCCATGGCCGAAGCTATTAGTGAATCATATAGCAAAATGGGTCCAAAAACGAACGAAATGGGACTTGGACCAAGAATAACGGCAAGTTGGAGAAGAGATAGCAAGTTGGCGTAGAACAATTATAAACTGTGCATGGTATGACCAACAAAAAAGTATATGTGGCCCAGGCGGTAGCTGGCCTCCAAAGTGGAGATATGGGTGAGTCATGGTTTGCACCCAAGTATGGCAAAAACTGGTAGAGGTACCTTTCATGAATTATAACTCAGGCTGTATGCCACTTAGCGGGACGCTTGACTCTGGTATGGAATAGTCTTGAGTGGGACTATCAAGGAAAAATACGAACAAAAAATAACCATGTCCACGGACGAAGGTATTAGCGAAACTTTGAGCGAAATTGCGACCAAGTCGCTGGAAATGGCCCTTGAACCAAGTATACCGTCAAGGCGGTACGAGATAGCGAGTTTACGTAGAACATTTATAAGTTTGCCTTTACGAGACAAAAGTTTAGTTATATGGGGCCAACCCGCCCAGGGTTGTCCAAGTCGGTCATATGGCTGATCGAAATTTTCGACCAAGTACTGAGAAAACAGGGTAAGGTACCAAGTACCTCGAATAACTTCGGCTGTAGATGTCCGAGCGAAGCAAACGGCATAGCGTTGGAAAGGTCTTGAAGTGCTCTAAACACCCTGAAAGTATGAGAACGCTATCTGGAAAACTCGTGGAGATATTAGCGAAACATAGGGCCCAAAAGATACCAAGTCGCAGGAAACGGGCCCTCCAAGAACACCTTAAAATCCCAATTACGGCTAAGTTGCAGGCCAGCTAGCGAAGTGAAATGTTCTAAACATAACTAAAACACGTTGATGCGCAACTTTTTGAATAAGAATTTTTTTCGATATCTGGCCCCCAAAGGGGGGATATGGGCGATCCAAGGATTTTTCCAAGTTTCGGTACTTTTTACGGTATCGCTCATAGCTCCGGCTGTATGCAAGCAAATGGCAACCTAAGACATGATTTGGAAAGGTAGTGAGTAGTACTAACTTACGTTAGAACACAGCGAAGCGCTATCGGTTCATGGCAAGGCCGATATAAGCAGTCAAAAATGAAAAATGTTGACAAAATGAACAAAAATTACTTTGGTACGCGAATAGTGGCCAGGGATGAAGAGGTACGAAGGTAGTGAGGAATAATTATAATTAGGGCTTGGTACGCTCTAAAAGTTTGCCGAAGACCGCAAAGCGCTCAGACCCATAGAAAGTGGCCATTTATGCCGAACAGTGCGTGCAAAGAGGTGAAAAAGCAAAAATTGCACTTTGTGGGGCGATTTGCGGGGGGAAGGAGGGGTCGGAGGGGTAAATGTCTCATGGCCTAAAAGTCTTATCTCATCAAGATCTAAAACATTGCCGAAGACCGCAAAGCGCTAGCTCGCAATCGAAAAATCGCGATTTTGAAAAATTTCTAAGTGTTGGGCCCCCTAAGGAAAAGTAACAAAAATCACCTTTGGCCCCAATTTTGAGCATGAAGGAGTCGTTTCCGAGGCATGGTGTCTTCGGCAAAAAGTTTCATCTACTCGAGTACTTACGACTAGTCAAATAAAAAATTGAGAAACACAAACGGTATGGCTATGCCGAAGGTCGATACACCCGAAAAAACCCCAAAAAAGTCGAAAATGTCGAAAAATGAGAAAACCCTATATTCGTACTCTACTCGAGCCCTAAATATTGAAAAGTGAAACCCGCGATCGATTTGGAACAAAAAATTGACCTAGGCAAAGTTGTATGACGGTCCGCACCTTTGAAAAATCTGGTAAGTGTATTTTAGACAGACTCGAAAAAAGTCGCCCCGAGTCCCCTTACGTTGAAAATCCGAAAAAGTCGAAATTGTTGAAAATGTTAAAAAGCCTCTTTTGGTGGTCCATGGCACCACTAGATATTGAAAAGTGAGGTCCGCGGCCAATCCGGAAGAAAAAGTTAGCTAGGCAAACTTGTATGTCGGTCGATACAAAAAACGGCTCGGTGAGTGTATTTTCGACAGGCTTCAAAAAACAATCCTTTCTCCATACAATTTCAATCGATTTTAAAAATTTCGAGAAAGCGCTTTGGTGTCTTCGGCAATAATGTAGAAATCGGGTTTTTAAACACATTTTACTTTTGGGTTTTTTTCGATCCGTCGCTTGGTTCGCCCGCAATCGCGAGAAAACGAAAAAACACGTTTACAAAATTCGTCCGGAATTTTGTGATCGCCGTCCATACATTTTCGATCGATTTTTAAAATTTCGAGATAGCGCTTTGGTGTCTTCGGCAATAATGTAGAAATCGGGTTTTTAAACACATTTTACTTTTGGGTTTTTTTCGATCCGTCGCTTGGTTCGCCCGCAATCGCGAGAAAACGAAAAAACACGTTTACAAAATTCGTCCGGAATTTTGTGATCGCCGTCCATACATTTTCGATCGATTTTTAAAATTTCGAGATAGCGCTTTGGTGTCTTCGGCAATAATGTAGAAATCGGGTTTTTAAACACATTTTACTTTTGGGTTTTTTTCGATCCGACGCTTAGTTCGCCCGCAATTGAGAGAAAACGAAAAAACACGTTTACAAAATTCGTCCGGAATTTTGTGAACGCCGTCCATACATTTTCGATCGATTTTTAAAATTTCGAGATAGCGCTTTGGTGTCTTCGGCAATAATGTAGAAATCGGGTTTTTAAACACATTTTACTTTTGGGTTTTTTTCGATCCGTCGCTTGGTTCGCCCGCAATCGCGAGAAAACGAAAAAACACGTTTACAAAATTCTGGACGAATTTTGTGAACGCCGTCCATACATTTTCGATCGATTTTTAAAATTTCGAGATAGCGCTTTGGTGTCTTCGGCAATAATGTAGAAATCGGGTTTTTAAACACATTTTACTTTTGGGTTTTTTTCGATCCGTCGCTTGGTTCGCCCGCAATCGCGAGAAAACGAAAAAACACGTTTACAAAATTCTGGACGAATTTTGTGAACGCCGTCCATACATTTTCGATCGATTTTTAAAATTTCGAGATAGCGCTTTGGTGTCTTCGGCAATAATGTAGAAATCGGGTTTTTAAACACATTTTACTTTTGGGTTTTTTTCGATCCGACGCTTAGTTCGCCCGCAAATGAGAGAAAACGAAAAAACACGTTTACAAAATTCTGGACGAATTTTGTGAACGCCGTCCATACATTTTCGATCGATTTTTAAAATTTCGAGATAGCGCTTTGGTGTCTTCGGCAATAATGTAGAAATCGGGTTTTTAAACACATTTTACTTTTGGGTTTTTTTCGATCCGTCGCTTGGTTCGCCCGCAATCGCGAGAAAACGAAAAAACACGTTTACAAAATTCTGGACGAATTTTGTGAACGCCGTCCATACATTTTCGATCGATTTTTAAAATTTCGAGATAGCGCTTTGGTGTCTTCGGCAATAATGTAGAAATCGGGTTTTTAAACACATTTTACTTTTGGGTTTTTTTCGATCCGTCGCTTGGTTCGCCCGCAATCGCGAGAAAACGAAAAAACACGTTTACAAAATTCTGGACGAATTTTGTGAACGCCGTCCATACATTTTCGATCGATTTTTAAAATTTCGAGATAGCGCTTTGGTGTCTTCGGCAATAATGTAGAAATCGGGTTTTTAAACACATTTTACTTTTGGGTTTTTTTCGATCCGTCGCTTGGTTCGCCCGCAATCGCAAGAAAACGAAAAAACACGTTTACAAAATTCTGGACGAATTTTGTGAACGCCGTCCATACATTTTCGATCGATTTTTAAAATTTCGAGATAGCGCTTTGGTGTCTTCGGCAATAATGTAGAAATCGGGTTTTTAAACACATTTTACTTTTGGGTTTTTTTCGATCCGTCGCTTGGTTCGCCCGCAATCGCGAGAAAACGAAAAAACACGTTTACAAAATTCCGGACGAATTTTGTGAACGCCGTCCATACATTTTCGATCGTTTTTTAAAATTTCGAGATAGCGCTTTGGTGTCTTCGGCAATAATGTAGAAATCGGGTTTTTAAACACATTTTACTTTTGGGTTTTTTTCGATCCGACGCATAGTTCGCGCGCAATCGAGAGAAAACGGAAAAACACGTTTACAAAATTCCGGACGAATTTTGTGAACGCCGTCCATACATTTTCGATCGATTTTTAAAATTTCGAGATAGCGCTTTGGTGTCTTCGGCAATAATGTAGAAATCGGGTTTTTAAACACATTTTACTTTTGGGTTTTTTTCGATCCGTCGCTTGGTTCGCCCGCAATCGCGCGAAAACGAAAAAACACGTTTACAAAATTCCGGACGAATTTTGTGAACGCCGTCCATACATTTTCGATCGATTTTTAAAATTTCGAGATAGCGCTTTGGTGTCTTCGGCAATAATGTAGAAATCGGGTTTTTAAACACATTTAACTTTTGGGTTTTTTTCGATCCGTCGCTTGGTTCGCCCGCAATCGCGAGAAAACGAAAAAACACGTTTACAAAATTCGTCCGGAATTTTGTGATCGCCGTCCATACATTTTCGATCGATTTTTAAAATTTCGAGATAGCGCTTTGGTGTCTTCGGCAATAATGTAGAAATCGGGTTTTTAAACACATTTTACTTTTGGGTTTTTTTCGATCCGACGCATAGTTCGCGCGCAATCGAGAGAAAACGGAAAAACACGTTTACAAAATTCCGGACGAATTTTGTGATCGCCGTCCATACATTTTCGATCGATTTTTAAAATTTCGAGATAGCGCTTTGGTGTCTTCGGCAATAATGTAGAAATCGGGGTTTTAAACACATTTTACTTTTGGGTTTTTTTCGATACGACGCTTAGTTCGCCCGCAATTGAGAGAAAACGGAAAAACACGTTTACAAAATTCCGGACGAATTTTGTGAACGCCGTCCATACATTTTCGATCGATTTTTAAAATTTCGAGATAGCGCTTTGGTGTCTTCGGCAATAATGTAGAAAACGGGTTTTTAAACACATTTTACTTTTGGGTTTTTTTCGATCCGTCGCTTGGTTCGCCCGCAATCGCGAGAAAACGAAAAAACACGTTTACAAAATTCCGGACGAATTTTGTGAACGCCGTCCATACATTTTCGATCGATTTTTAAAATTTCGAGATAGCGCTTTGGTGTCTTCGGCAATAATGTAGAAATCGGGTTTTTAAACACATTTTACTTTTGGGTTTTTTTCGATCCGTCGCTTGGTTCGCCCGCAATCGCGAGAAAACGAAAAAACACGTTTACAAAATTCCGGACGAATTTTGTGAACGCCGTCCATACATTTTCGATCGATTTTTAAAATTTCGAGATAGCGCTTTGGTGTCTTCGGCAATAATGTAGAAATCGGGTTTTTAAACACATTTTACTTTTGGGTTTTTTTCGATCCGTCGCTTGGTTCGCCCGCAATCGCGAGAAAACGAAAAAACACGTTTACAAAATTCGTCCGGAATTTTGTGATCGCCGTCCATACATTTTCGATCGATTTTTAAAATTTCGAGATAGCGCTTTGGT
This sequence comes from Anopheles coustani, assembly GCF_943734705.1. NCBI lineage: Eukaryota > Metazoa > Arthropoda > Insecta > Diptera > Culicidae > Anopheles > Anopheles coustani. The sequence goes on along the minus strand of NW_026525126.1, from coordinate 440,885 downwards.
GTCTTCGGCAATAATGTAGAAATCGGGTTTTTAAACACATTTTACTTTTGGGTTTTTTTCGATCCGTCGCTTGGTTCGCCCGCAATCGCGAGAAAACGAAAAAACACGTTTACAAAATTCGTCCGGAATTTTGTGATCGCCGTCCATACATTTTCGATCGATTTTTAAAATTTCGAGATAGCGCTTTGGTGTCTTCGGCAATAATGTAGAAATCGGGTTTTTAAACACATTTTACTTTTGGGTTTTTTTCGATCCGACGCTTAGTTCGCCCGCAATTGAGAGAAAACGGAAAAACACGTTTACAAAATTCGTCCGGAATTTTGTGATCGCCGTCCATACATTTTCACCTTTGGGTCGTGAATACCGGCTGACCGATAAGAGATAGCGACTTGTCGTAGAATATTTATATGTTGGACGTGGGAAGACGCAACTTTCATTATATGGAAGCAACCCGGTCAGGGTGCTCCAAGTCGGTCATTCTCCGGTTTATGGTTTGGGCCGACCATGTGCTGTAGCAGGTAGAGGTACCTTTCATGAATTATAACTCGGTCAGTTTGCCACCGAGCGACAAGTTGCGGTTTGATTTGGAATGGTATTGTAAGGAACTATTACGGAAAAATACGAATAGAAAATCAGCATGTTGGTGGGCGAAGCTATTAGTGAAACATAGAGCAACAAGGGTCCAAAAACGAATGAAATGGGACTTGAACCAAGAATAACGGCAAGTTGGAGACGAGGTAGCAAGTTGGCGTTGAATATTTATAAATTGTGCATATTATGACCAACAAAAAAGTATATGGGGACAAGGCGGTAGCTGGCCCCCAAAGTGGAGATATGGGTGATTCATGTTTTGCACCCAAGTACGAACAAGTATGGTGAAAACAGGGTAAGGTACCAAATACCATGAATAACTTCGGCTGTCGATGGCCTAGCGAGACAATTGGCATATCGTTGGAAAGGTCTTGGGGAGACCTATCTACCCTGAAAGTTTCATGAGGCTGAGTTGAAAGACCACGGATATATTAGGTGATGATGGTCCAATTCGGGGACCAAGTCGCAGGAAATGGCACTTGACCAAAATCACCCGTGAAAGGTGAATACCGGCTGAACGGTAAGAGATAGCGACTTGGCGCAGAATATTCATTCGTTTCACGGCTTGAGACGCAACTTTCATTATATGGGAGCAACCCGATCAGGGTGCTCCAAGTCGGTCGTTTGGTCGGTTTATGATTTGGGCCGACCATGTGCTGTACCAGGTTGAGGTACTTTTCATGAATTATAACTCGGTCAGTTTGCCTCCGAGCGGCAATCTACGGTGTGATTTGGAATGGTCCTGAGTGGGACTATCAAGGAAAAATACGCAAAGAAATTCAGCATGTTGGTGGGCGAAGCTATTAGCGAAACATGGAGCAACAAGGGTCCAAAAACGAATGAAATGGGACTTGGACCAAGAATAACGGCAAGTTAGAGACGAGTTAGCAAGTTGGCGTAGAACAACTATATTTGGTGCATGGTATGACCAACAAAAAAGTATATGAGGCCAAGGTGCTGGCTGGCCTCCAAAGTGGAGATATGGTCGATCCAAAGTTTGTACCCAAGTACGAACAAGTATTAAAAAAACAGGGTAAGGTACCAAGTACCATTAATAACTTCGGCTGTAGATGGCCGAGCAAGACAAACGGCATACCGTTGAAAAGGTCTTGGGGAGACCTATCTACCCTGAAAGTTTTATGAGGCTGAGTGGAAAGACCACGGAGATTTTAGGTGATGATGGTCCAATTCGGGGACCAAGTCGCAGGAAATGGCACTTGACCAAAATCACCCTTGAAAGATGAATACCGGTTGACCGGTAAGAGATAGCGACTTGTCGTAGAATATTTATATGTTGGACGTTGGAAGACGCAACTTTCTTTATACGGGAGCAACCCGGTCAGGGTGCTCCAAGTCGGTCGTTTGGTCGGTTTATGATTTGGGCCGACCATGTGCTGTACCAGGTAGAGGTACCTTTCATGAATTATAACTCGGTCATTTTGCCACCGAGCGACAAGTTGCGTTGTGTTTTGGAATGATCTTAAGTGGGACTATCAAGGAAAAATACAAATAAAAAATCAGCTTGTCAATGGCCGAAGCTATTAGTGAAACATATAGCAAAATGGGTCCGAAAACGAATGAAATGGGACTTGGACCAAGAATAACTGCAAGTTGGAGAAGAGATAGCAAGTTGGCGTAGAACAATTATATTTGGTGCATGGTATGACCAACAAAAAAGTATATTGGGCCAAGGCGCTGGCTGGCCTCCAAAGTGGAGATATGGGTGATTCATGTTTTGCACCCAAGTACGAACAAGTATGGAAAAAACAGGGTAAGGTACCAAGTACCATGAATAACTTCGGCTGTAGATGGCCTAGCGAGACAATTTCTATATCGTTGGAAAGGTCTTGGGGAGACCTATCTACCCTGAAAGTTTCATGAGGCTGAGTTGAAAGACCACGGAGATATTAGGTGATGATGGTCCAATTCGGGGACCAAGTCGCAGGAAATGGCACTTGACCAAAACCACCCTTGAAAGGTGAATACCGGCTGACCGGTAAGAGATAGCGACTTGGCGTAGAATATTCATACGTTGGGCGGGTAAAGACGCAACTTTCATTATATGGGAGCAACCCGATCAGGGTGCTCCAAGTCGGTCGTTTGGTCGGTTTATGTTTTGGGCCGACCACGTGGTGTACCAAATTGAGGTACCTTTCATGAATTATAACTCGGTCAGTTTGCCACCGAGCGACGAGTTGCGGGGTGTTTTGGAATGGTTTTGGGTGGAACTATCGAGGAAAAATAAAAATAGAAAATCAGCTTGTCCATGGCCGAAGCTATTAGTGAATCATATAGCAAAATGGGTCCAAAAACGAACGAAATGGGACTTGGACCAAGAATAACGGCAAATTGGAGAAGAGATAGCAAGTTGGCGTAGAACAATTACAAACTGTGCATGGTATGACCAACAAAAAAGTATATGGGGTCAAGGTGGTAGCTGGCCTCCAAAGTGGAGATAGGGGCGATCCAAAGTTTGTACCCAAGTACGAACAAGTATGGAAAAAACAGGGTAAGGTACCAAGTACCATTAATAACTTCGGCTGTAGATGGCCGAGCAAGACAAACGGCATACCGTTGGAAAGGTCTTGGGGAGACCTATCTATCCTGAAAGTTTCATGAGGCTGAGTTGAAAGACCACGGAGATATTAGGTGATGATGGTCCAATTCGGGGACCAAGTCGCAGGAAATGGCACTTGACCAAAACCACCCTTGAAAGGTGAATACCGGCTGACCGGTAAGAGAAAGCGACTTGGCGTAGAATATTCATACGTTTGGCAGGTATAGACGCATCTTTCATTATATGGGGGCAACCCGGTCAGGGTGCTTCAAGTCGGTCGTTTGGTCGGTTTATGTTTTGGGCCGACCACGTGGTGTACCAAATTGAGGTACCTTTCATGAATTATAACTCGGTCAGTTTGCCACCGAGCGACGAGTTGCGGGGTGTTTTGGAATGATTTTGAGTGGAACTATCAAGGAAAAATAAAAATAGAAAATCAGCTTGTCCATGGCCGAAGCTATTAGTGAATCATATAGCAAAATGGGTCCAAAAACGAACGAAATGGGACTTGGACCAAGAATAACGGCAAGTTGGAGAAGAGATAGCTAGTTGGCGTAGAACAATTATAAACTGTGCATGGTATGACCAACAAAAAAGTATATGTGGCCCAGGCGGTAGCTGGCCTCCAAAATGGAGATATGGGTGATTCATGGTTTGCACCCAAGTATGGCAAAAACTGGTAGAGGTATCTTTCAGGAATTATAGCTCAGACTGTATGGCACTTAGCGGGTCGCTTGGCTCTGGTGTGAAATAGTCTTGAGTGGGACTATCAAGGAAAAATACGAACAAAAAATCACCATGTCCACGGACGAAGGTATTAGCGAAACTTAGAGCGAAATTGCGACCAAGTCGCTGGAAATGGCCCTTGAACCAAGTATACCGTCAAGGCGGTACGAGATAGCGAGTTGACGTAGAACATTTATAAGTTTGCCTTTACGAGACGAAAGTTAAGTTATATGGGGCCAACCCGCCCAGGGTTGTCCAAGTCGGTCATATGGCTGATCGAAATTTTCGACCAAGTACTGAGAAAACAGGGTAAGGTACCAAGTACCTCAAATAACTTCGGCTGTAGATGTCCGAGCGAAGCAAACGGCATAGCGTTGGAAAGGTCTTGAAGTGCTCTAAACACCCTGAAAGTATGAGAACGCTATCTTGAAAACTCGTGGAGATATTAGAGAAACATAGGGCCCACAAGATACCAAGTCGCAGGAAATGGGCCCTCCACGAACACCCTAAAATCCCAATTACGGCTAAGTTGCCGGCCAGCTAGCGAAGTGAAATGTTCAAGGCATAACTAGAACACGTTGATGCGCAACTTTTTTATTCAGAATTGTTTTCGATATCTGGCCCCCAAAGGGGGGATATGGGCGATCCAAAGATTTTTCAAAGTTTCGGTACTTTTTACGGTATCGCTCATAGCTCCGGCTGTATGCAAGCAAAAGGCAACCTAAGACATGATTTGGAAAGGATAAGAGTAGTACTAACTTACGATAGAACACAGCGAAGCGCTATCGGTTCATGGCAAGGCCGATATAAGCGGTCAAAAATGAAAAATGTTGACAAAATGAACAAAAATTACCTTGGTACGCGAATAGTGGCCAGGGATGAAGAGGTACGAAGGTGGTGTGGAATAATTATAATTAGGAATTGGTACGATCTATAAGTTTGCCAAAGACCGCAAAGCGCTCAGACCCATAGAAAGTGGCCATTTGGGCCGAACAGTGCGTGCAAAGAGGTGAAAAAGCAAAAATTGCACTTTGGGGGGCGATTTGCGGGGGGAAGGAGGGGTCGGAGGGGTAAATGTCTCATGGCCAAAAAGTCTTATCTCATCAAGATCTAAAACATTGCCGAAGACCGCAAAGCGCTAGCTCGCAATCGAAAAATCGCGATTTTGAAAATTTTCTAAGTGTTGGGCCCCCTAAGAAAAAGTAACAAAAATCACCTTTGGCCCCAATTTTGAGCATGAAGGAGTCGTTCCCGAGGCATGGTGTCTTCGGCAAAAAGTTTCATCTACTCGAGTACTTACGACTAGTCAAATAAAAAATTGAGAAACACAAACGGTATGGCTATGCCGAAGCTCGATACACCCGAAAAAATCCCAAAAAAGTCGAAAATGTCGAAAAATGAGAAAACCCTATATTCGTACTCTACTCGAGCCCTAAATATTGAAAAGTGAAACCCGCGATCGATTTGGAACAAAAAATTGACCTAGGCAAAGTTGTATGACGGTCCGCACCTTTGAAAAATCTGGTAAGTGTATTTTAGACAGACTTGGAAAAAGTCGCCCCGAGTCCCCTTACATTAAAAATCCGAAAAAGTCGAAATTGTTGAAAATGTTAAAAAGCCTCTTTTGGTGGTCCATGGCACCACTAGATATTGAAAAGTGAGGTCCGCGGCCAATCCGGAAGAAAAAGTTAGCTAGGCAAACTTGTATGTCGGTCGATACAAAAAACGGCTCGATGAGTGTATTTTCGACAGGCTTCAAAAAACAATCCTTTCTCCATACAATTTCAATCGATTTTAAAAATTTCGAGATAGCGCTTTGAAGTCTTCGGCAATAATGTAGAAATCGGGTTTTTAAACACATTTTACTTTTGGGTTTTTTTCGATCCGTCGCTTGGTTCGCCCGCAATCGCGAGAAAACGAAAAAACTCGTTTACAAAATTCCGGACGAATTTTGTGAACGCCGTCCATACATTTTCGATCGATTTTTAAAATTTCGAGATAGCGCTTTGGTGTCTTCGGCAATAATGTAGAAATCGGGTTTTTAAACACATTTTACTTTTGGGTTTTTTTCGATCCGACGCATAGTTCGCGCGCAATCGAGAGAAAACGGAAAAACACGTTTACAAAATTCCGGACGAATTTTGTGAACGCCGTCCATACATTTTCGATCGATTTTTAAAATTTCGAGATAGCGCTTTGGTGTCTTCGGCAATAATGTAGAAATCGGGTTTTTAAACACATTTTACTTTTGGGTTTTTTTCGATCCGACGCTTAGTTCGCCCGCAATCGCGAGAAAACGAAAAAACACGTTTACAAAATTCTGGACGAATTTTGTGAACGCCGTCCATACATTTTCGATCGATTTTTAAAATTTCTAGATAGCGCTTTGGTGTCTTCGGCAATAATGTAGAAATCGGGTTTTTAAACACATTTTACTTTTGGGTTTTTTTCGATCCGTCGCTTGGTTCGCCCGCAATCGCGAGAAAACGGAAAAACACGTTTACAAAATTCCGGACGAATTTTGTGATCGCCGTCCATACATTTTCGATCGATTTTTAAAATTTCGAGATAGCGCTTTGGTGTCTTCGGCAATAATGTAGAAATTGGGTTTTTAAACACATTTTACTTTTGGGGTTTTTTCGATCCGTCGCTTGGTTCGCCCGCAATCGCGAGAAAACGAAAAAACACGTTTACAAAATTCCGGACGAATTTTGTGAACGCCGTCCATACATTTTCGATCGATTTTTAAAATTTCGAGATAGCGCTTTGGTGTCTTCGGCAATAATGTAGAAATCGGGTTTTTAAACACATTTTACTTTTGGGTTTTTTTCGATCCGACGCATAGTTCGCGCGCAATCGAGAGAAAACGAAAAAACACGTTTACAAAATTCGTCCGGAATTGTGTGAACGCTCTCCATACATTTTCACCTTTGGGTCGTGAATACCGGCTGACCGATAAGAGATAGCGACTTGTCGTAGAATATTTATATGTTGGAAGTTGGAAGACGCAACTTTCATTATATGGGAGCAACCCGGTCAGGGTGCTCCAAGTCGGTCGTTTGGTAGGTTTATGGTTTGGGCCGACCATGTGCTGTAGCAGGTAGAGGTACCTTTCATGAATTATAACTCGGTCAGTTTGCCACCGAGCGACAAGTTGCGGTTTGATTTGGAATGGTATTGAAAGAAACTATTACGGAAAAATACGAATGGAAAATCAGCATGTTGGTGGGCGAAGCTATTAGTGAAACATAGAGCAACAAGGGTCCAAAAACGAATGAAATGGGACTTGAACCAAGAATAACGGCAAGTTGGAGACGAGGTAGCAAGTTGGCGTAGAATATTTATAAATTGTGCATAATATGACCAACAAAAAAGTATATGGGGACAAGGCGGTAGCTGGCCCCCAAAGTGGAGATATGGGTGATTCATGTTTTGCACCCAAGTACGAACAAGTATGGTGAAAACAGGGTAAGGTACCAAGTACCATGAATAACTTCGGCTGTCGATGGCCGAGCGAGGCAAAGCGCATATCGTTGGAAAGGTCTTGGGGAGACCTATCTACCCTGAAAGTTTCATGAGGCTGAGTTGAAAGACCACGGAGATATTAGGTGATGATGGTCCAATTCGGGGACCAAGTCGCAGGAAATGGCACTTGACCAAAACCACCCTTGAAAGGTGATTACCGGCTGACCGGTAAGAGATAGCGACTTGGCGTAGAATATTCATACGTTGGGCGGGTCGAGACGCAACTTTCCTTATATGGAAGCAACCCGGTCAGGGTGCTCCAAGTCGGTCGTTTGGTCGGTTTATGGTTTGGGCCGACCACGTGGTGTACCAAGGTGAGGTACCTTTCATGAATTATAACTCGGTCAGTTTGCCACCGAGCGACAAGTTGCGGTGTGTTTTGGAATGGTCCTGAGTGGAACTATTAAGGAAAAATACGAACAGAAAATCAGCATGTTGGTGGGCGAAGCTATTAGTGAAACATAGAGCAACAAGGGTCCAAAAACGAATGAAATGGGACTTGAACCAAGAATAACGGCAAGTTGGAGACGAGGTAGCAAGTTGGCGTAGAATATTTATAAACTGTGCATGGTATGACCAACAAAAAAGTATATGGGGACAAGGCGGTAGCTGGCCCCCAAAGTGGAGATATGGGTGATTCATGTTTTGCACCCAAGTACGAACAAGTATGGTGAAAACAGGGTAAGGTACCAAGTACCATGAATAACTTCGGCTGTCGATGGCCGAGCGAGGCAAAGCGCATATCGTTGGAAAGGTCTTGGGGAGACCTATCTACCCTGAAAGTTTCATGAGGCTGAGTTGAAAGACCACGGAGATATTAGGTGATGATGGTCCAATTCGGGGACCAAGTCGCAGGAAATGGCACTTGACCAAAACCACCCTTGAAAGGTGATTACCGGCTGACCGGTAAGAGATAGCGACTTGGCGTAGAATATTCATACGTTGGGCGGGTCGATACGCAACTTTCCTTATATGGAAGCAACCCGGTCAGGGTGCTCCAAGTCGGTCGTTTGGTCGGTTTATGGTTTGGGCCGACCACGTGGTGTACCAGGTTGAGGTACCTTTCATGAATTATAACTCGGTCAGTTTACCACCGAGCGACAAGTTGCGGTGTGTTTTGGAATGGTCCTGAGTGGAACTATTAGGGAAAAATACGAACAGAAAATCAGCGTGTTGGTGGGCGAAGCTATTAGTGAAACATAGAGCAACAAGGGTCCAAAAACGAATGAAATGGGACTTGAACCAAGAATAACGGCAAGTTGGAGACGAGGTAGCAAGTTGGCGTAGAATATTTATAAACTGTGCATTATATGGCTAACAAAAAAGTATATGGGGACAAGGCGGTAGCTGGCCCCCAAAGTGGAGATATGGGTGATTCATGTTTTGCACCCAAGTACGAACAAGTATGGTGAAAACAGGGTAAGGTACCAAGTACCATGAATAACTTCGGCTGTCGATGGCCGAGCGAGGCAAAGCGCATATCGTTGGAAAGGTCTTGGGGAGACCTATCTACCCTGAAAGTTTCATGAGGCTGAGTTGAAAGACCACGGAGATATTAGGTGATGATGGTCCAATTCGGGGACCAAGTCGCAGGAAATGGCACTTGACCAAAACCACCCTTGAAAGGTGATTACCGGCTGACCGGTAAGAGATAGCGACTTGGCGTAGAATATTCATACGTTGGGCGGGTCGAGACGCAACTTTCCTTATATGGAAGCAACCCGGTCAGGGTGCTCCAAGTCGGTCGTTTGGTCGGTTTATGGTTTGGGCCGACCACGTGGTGTACCAAGGTGAGGTACCTTTCATGAATTATAACTCGGTCAGTTTGCCACCGAGCGACAAGTTGCGGTGTGTTTTGGAATGGTCCTGAGTGGAACTATTAAGGAAAAATACGAACAGAAAATCAGCATGTTGGTGGGCGAAGCTATTAGTGAAACATAGAGCAACAAGGGTCCAAAAACGAATGAAATGGGACTTGAACCAAGAATAACGGCAAGTTGGAGACGAGGTAGCAAGTTGGCGTAGAATATTTATAAACTGTGCATTATATGGCTAACAAAAAAGTATATGGGGACAAGGCGGTAGCTGGCCCCCAAAGTGGAGATATGGGTGATTCATGTTTTGCACCCAAGTACGAACAAGTATGGTGAAAACAGGGTAAGGTACCAAGTACCATGAATAACTTCGGCTGTAGATGGCCGAGCAAGACAAACGGCATATCGTTGGAAAGGTCTTGGGGAGACCTATCTACCCTGAAAGTTTCATGAGGCTGAGTTGAAAGACTACGGAGATATTAGGTGATGATGGTCCAATTCGGGGACCAAGTCGCAGGAAATGGCACTTGACCAAAACCACCCTTGAAAGGTGATTACCGGCTGACCGGTAAGAGATAGCGACTTGGCGTAGAATATTCATACGTTGGGCGGGTCGATACGCAACTTTCCTTATACGGAAGCAACCCGGTCAGGGTGCTCCAAGTCGGTCGTTTGGTCGGTTTATGGTTTGGGCCGACCACGTGGTGTACCAGGTTGAGGTACCTTTCATGAATTATAACTCGGTCAGTTTACCACCGAGCGACAAGTTGCGGTGTGTTTTGGAATGGTCCTGAGTGGAACTATGAGGGAAAAATACGAACAGAAAATCAGCGTGTTGGTGGGCGAAGCTATTAGTGAAACATAGAGCAACAAGGGTCCAAAAACGAATGAAATGGGACTTGAACCAAGAATAACGGCAAGTTGGAGACGAGGTAGCAAGTTGGCGTAGAATATTTATAAACTGTGCATTATATGGCTAACAAAAAAGTATATGGGGACAAGGCGGTAGCTGGCCCCCAAAGTGGAGATATGGGTGATTCATGTTTTGCACCCAAGTACGAACAAGTATGGTGAAAACAGGGTAAGGTACCAAGTACCATGAATAACTTCGGCTGTCGATGGCCGAGCGAGGCAAAGCGCATATCGTTGGAAAGGTCTTGGGGAGACCTATCTACCCTGAAAGTTTCATGAGGCTGAGTTGAAAGACCACGGAGATATTAGGTGATGATGGTCCAATTCGGGGACCAAGTCGCAGGAAATGGCACTTGACCAAAACCACCCTTGAAAGGTGAATACCGGCTGACCGGTAAGAGAAAGCGACTTGGCGTAGAATATTCATACGTTTGGCAGGTATAGACGCATCTTTCATTATATGGGGGCAACCCGGTCAGGGTGCTTCAAGTCGGTCGTTTGGTCGGTTTATGTTTTGGGCCGACCACGTGGTGTACCAAATTGAGGTACCTTTCATGAATTATAACTCGGTCATTTTGCCACCGAGCGACGAGTTGCGGGGTGTTTTGAAATGATTTTGAGTGGAACTATCAAGGAAAAATAAAAATAGAAAATCAGCTTGTCCATGGCCGAAGCTATTAGTGAATCATATAGCAAAATGGGTCCAAAAACGAACGAAATGGGACTTGGACCAAGAATAACGGCAAGTTGGAGAAGAGATAGCAAGTTGGCGTAGAACAATTATAAACTGTGCATGGTATGACCAACAAAAAAGTATATGTGGCCCAGGCGGTAGCTGGCCTCCAAAGTGGAGATATGGGTGATTCATGGTTTGCACCCAAGTATGGCAAAAACTGGTAGAGGTACCTTTCATGAATTATAACTCAGGCTGTATGGCACTTAGCGGGACGCTTGACTCTGGTATGGAATAGTCCTGAGTGGGACTATCGAGGAAAAATACGAACAAAAAATAACCATGTCCACGGACGAAGGTATTAGCGAAACTTAGAGCGAAATTGCGACCAAGTCGCTGGAAATGGCCCTTGAACCAAGTATACCGTCAAGGCGGTACGAGATAGCGAGTTGACGTAGAACATTTATAAGTTTGCCTTTACGAGACGAAAGTTTAGTTATATGGGGCCAACCCGCCCAGGGTTGTCCAAGTCGGTCATATGGCTGATCGAAATTTTCGACCAAGTACTGAGAAAACAGGGTAAGGTACCAAGTACCTCAAATAACTTCGGCTGTAGATGTCCGAGCGAAGCAAACGGCATAGCGTTGGAAAGGTCTTGGAGTGCTCTAAACACCCTGAAAGTATGAGAACGCTATCTTAAAAACTCGTGGAGATATTAGCGAAACATAGGGCCCAAAAGATACCAAGTCGCAGGAAATGGGCCCTCCAAGAACACCCTAAAATCCCAATTACGGCTAAGTTGCAGGCCAGCTAGCGAAGTGAAATGTTCTAGACATAACTAGAACACGTTGATGCGCAACTTTTTGAATCAGAACTTTTTTCGATATCTGGCCCCCAAAGGGGGGATATGGGCGATCAAACGATTTTTCCAAGTTTCGGTACTTTTTACGGTATCGCTCATAGCTCCGGCTGTACGCAAGCAAATGGCAACCTAAGATATGATTTGGAAAGGTTAAGAGTAGTACTAACTTACGTTAGAACACAGCGAAGCGCTATCGGTTCATGGCAAGGCCGATATAAGCAGTCAAAAATGAAAAATGTTGACAAAATGAACAAAAATTACCTTGGTACGCGAATAGTGGCCAGGGATGAAGAGGTACGAAGGTGGTGGGGAATAATTATAATAAGGAATTGGTACGATCTATAAGTTTGCCGAAGACCGCAAAGCGCTCAGACCCATAGAAAGTGGCCATTTGGGCCGAACAGTGCGTGCAAAGAGGTGAAAAAGCAAAAATTGCACTTTGTGGGGCGATTTGCGGGGGGAAGGAGGGGTCGGAGGGGTAAATGTCTAATGGCCAAAAAGTCTTATCTCATCAAGATCTAAAACATTGCCGAAGACCGCAAAGCGCTAGCTCGCAATCGAAAAATCGCGATTTTGAAAATTTTCTAAGTGTTGGGCCCCCTAAGGAAAAGTAACAAAAATCACCTTTGGCCCCAATTTTGAGCATGAAGGAGTCGTTTCCGAGGCATGGTGTCTTCGGCAAAAAGTTTCATCTACTCGAGTACTTACGACTAGTCAAATAAAAAATTGAGAAACACAAACGGTATGGCTATGCCGAAGCTCGATACACCCGAAAAAATCAAAAAAAAGTCGAAAATGTCGAAAAATGAGAAAACCCTATATTCGTACTCTACTCGAGCCCTAAATATTGAAAAGTGAAACCCGCGATCGATTTGGAACAAAAAATTGACCTAGGCAAAAATGTATGACGTTCCGCACCTTTGAAAAATCTGGTAAGTGTATTTTAGACAGACTCGAAAAAAGTCGCCCCGAGTCCCCTTACATTAAAAATCCGAAAAAGTCGAAATTGTTGAAAATGTTAAAAAGCCTCTTTTGGTGGTCCATGGCACCACTAGATATTGAAAAGTGAGGTCCGCGGCCAATCCGGAAGAAAAAGTTAGCTAGGCAAACTTGTATGTCGGTCGATACAAAAAACGGCTCGGTGAGTGTATTTTCGACAGGCTTCAAAAAACAATCCTTTCTCCATACAATTTCAATCGATTTTTAAAATTTCGAGATAGCGCTTTGGTGTCTTCGGCAATAATGTAGAAATCGGGTTTTTAAACACATTTTACTTTTGGGTTTTTTTCGATCCGTCGCTTGGTTCGCCCGCAATCGCGAGAAAACGAAAAAACACGTTTACAAAATTCCGGACGAATTTTGTGAACGCCGTCCATACATTTTCGATCGATTTTTAAAATTTCGAGATAGCGCTTTGGTGTCTTCGGCAATAATGTAGAAATCGGGTTTTTAAACACATTTTACTTTTGGGTTTTTTTCGATCCGTCGCTTGGTTCGCCCGCAATCGCGAGAAAACGAAAAAACACGTTTACAAAATTCCGGACGAATTTTGTGAACGCCGTCCATACATTTTCGATCGATTTTTAAAATTTCGAGATAGCGCTTTGGTGTCTTCGGCAATAATGTAGAAATCGGGTTTTTAAACACATTTTACTTTTGGGTTTTTTTCGATCCGTCGCTTGGTTCGCCCGCAATCGCGAGAAAACGAAAAAACACGTTTACAAAATTCCGGACGAATTTTGTGAACGCCGTCCATACATTTTCGATCGATTTTTAAAATTTCGAGATAGCGCTTTGGTGTCTTCGGCAATAATGTAGAAATCGGGTTTTTAAACACATTTTACTTTTGGGTTTTTTTCGATCCGTCGCTTGGTTCGCCCGCAATCGCGAGAAAACGAAAAAACACGTTTACAAAATTCCGGACGAATTTTGTGAACGCCGTCCATACATTTTCGATCGATTTTTAAAATTTCGAGATAGCGCTTTGGTGTCTTCGGCAATAATGTAGAAATCGGGTTTTTAAACACATTTTACTTTTGGGTTTTTTTCGATCCGTCGCTTGGTTCGCCCGCAATCGCGAGAAAACGAAAAAACACGTTTACAAAATTCCGGACGAATTTTGTGAACGCCGTCCATACATTTTCGATCGATTTTTAAAATTTCGAGATAGCGCTTTGGTGTCTTCGGCAATAATGTAGAAATCGGGTTTTTAAACACATTTTACTTTTGGGTTTTTTTCTATCCGACGCATAGTTCGCGCGCAATCGAGAGAAAACGAAAAAACACGTTTACAAAATTCGTCCGGAATTTTGTGATCGCCGTCCATACATTTTCGATCGATTTTTAAAATTTCGAGATAGCGCTTTGGTGTCTTCGGCAATAATGTAGAAATCGGGTTTTTAAACACATTTTACTTTTGGGTTTTTTTCGATCCGTCGCTTGGTTCGCCCGCAATCGCGAGAAAACGAAAAAACACGTTTACAAAATTCCGGACGAATTTTGTGAACGCCGTCCATACATTTTCGATCGATTTTTAAAATTTCGAGATAGCGCTTTGGTGTCTTCGGCAATAATGTAGAAATCGGATTTTTAAACACATTTTACTTTTGGGTTTTTTTCGATCCGACGCTTAGTTCGCCCGCAATTGAGAGAAAACGGAAAAACACGTTTACAAAATTCCGGACGAATTTTGTGAACGCCGTCCATACATTTTCAATCGATTTTTAAAATTTCGAGATAGCGCTTTGGTGTCTTCGGCAATAATGTAGAAATCGGGTTTTTAAACACATTTTACTTTTGGGTTTTTTTCGATCCGTCGCTTGGTTCGCCCGCAATCGCGAGAAAACGAAAAAACACGTTTACAAAATTCCGGACGAATTTTGTGATCGCCGTCCATACATTTTCGATCGATTTTTAAAATTTCGAGATAGCGCTTTGGTGTCTTCGGCAATAATGTAGAAATCGGGTTTTTAAACACATTTTACTTTTGGGTTTTTTTCGATCCGTCGCTTGGTTCGCCCGCAATCGCGAGAAAACGAAAAAACACGTTTACAAAATTCCGGACGAATTTTGTGAACGCCGTCCATACATTTTCGATCGATTTTTAAAATTTCGAGATAGCGCTTTGGTGTCTTCGGCAATAATGTAGAAATCGGGTTTTTAAACACATTTTACTTTTGGGTTTTTTTCGATCCGACGCATAGTTCGCGCGCAATCGAGAGAAAACGGAAAAACACGTTTACAAAATTCGTCCGGAATTTTGTGAACGCTCTCCATACATTTTCACCTTTGGGTCGTGAATACCGGCTGACCGATAAGAGATAGCGACTTGTCGTAGAATATTTATATGTTGGACGTTGGAAGACGCAACTTTCATTATATGGGAGCAACCCGGCCAGGGTGCTCCAAGTCGGTCGTTTGGTCGGTTTATGATTTGGGCCGACCATGTGCTGTACCAGGTAGAGGTACCTTTCATGAATTATAACTCGGTCAGTTTGCCACCGAGCGACAAGTTGCGTTGTGTTTTGGAATGATCTTAAGTGGGAGTATCAAGGAAAAATACAAATAAAAAATCAGCTTGTCAATGGCCGAAGCTATTAGTGAAACATATAGCAAAATGGGTCCGAAAACGAATGAAATGGGACTTGGACCAAGAATAACGGCAAGTTGGAGAAGAGATAGCAAGTTGACGTAGAACATTTATATTTTGTGCATGGTATGACCAACAAAAAAGTATATGAGGCCAAGGTGCTGGCTGGCCTCCAAAGTGGAGATATGGGCGATTCAAAGTTTGTACCCAAGTACGAACAAGTATGGAAAAAACAGGGTAAGGTACCAAGTACCATTAATAACTTCGGCTGTAGATGGCCGAGCAAGACAAAGCGCATATCGTTGGAAAGGTCTTGGGGAGACCTATCTACCCTGAAAGTTTCATTAGGCTGAGTTGAAAGACCACGGAGATTTTAGGTGATGATGGTCCAATTCGGGGACCAAGTCGCAGGAAATGGCACTTGACCAAAATCACCTTTGAAAGGTGAATACCGGCTGACCGGTAAGAGATAGCGACTTGAAGTAGAATATTCATACGTTGGGTGGGTATAGACGCAAATTTCATTATATGGGAGCAACCCGATCAGGGTGCTGCAAGTCGGTCGTTTGGTCGGTTTATGTTTTGGGCCGACCATGTGCTGTACCAGGTAGAGGTACCTTTCATGAATTATAACTCGGTCAGTTTGCCACCGAGCGACGAGTTGCGGGGTGTTTTGGAATGGTTTTGAGTGGAACTATCAAGGAAATCAGGAAAGGAAATAAGTGGAAAAATAGAAAATCAGCTTGTCCATGGCCGAAGCTATTAGTGAATCATATAGCAAAATGGGTCCAAAAACGAACGAAATGGGACTTGGACCAAGAATAACGGCAAGTTGGAGAAGAGATAGCAAGTTGGCGTAGAACAATTATAAACTGTGCATGGTATGACCAACAAAAAAGTATATGTGGCCCAGGCGGTAGCTGGCCTCCAAAGTGGAGATATGGGTGATTCATGGTTTGCACCCAAGTATGGCAAAAACTGGTAGAGGTACCTTTCATGAATTATAACTCAGGCTGTATGGCACTTAGCGGGACGCTTGACTCTGGTATGGAATAGTCCTGAGTGGGACTATCAAGGAAAAATACGAACAAAAAAAAACCATGTCCACGGACTAAGGTATTAGCGAAACTTAGAGCGAAATTGCGACCAAGTCGCTGGAAATGGCCCTTGAACCAAGTATACCGTCAAGGCGGTACGAGATATCGAGTTGACGTAGAACATTTATAAGTTTGCCTTTACGAGACAAAAGTTTAGTTATATGGGGTCAACCCGCCCAGGGTTGTCCAAGTCGGTCATATGGCTGATCGAAATTTTCGACCAAGTACTGAGAAAACAGGGTAAGGTACCAAGTACCTCGAATAACTTCGGCTGTAGATGTCCGAGCGAAGCAAACGGCATAGCGTTGGAAAGGTCTTGAAGTGCTCTAAACACCCTGAAAGTATGAGAACGCTATCTGGAAAACTCGTGGAGATATTAGCGAAACATAGGGCCCAAAAGATACCAAGTCGCAGGAAATGGGCCCTCCAAGAACACCCTAAAATCCCAATTACGGCTAAGTTGCAGGCCAGCTAGCGAAGTGAAATTTTCTAGACATAACTAGAACACGTTGATGCGCAACTTTTTGAAACAGAACTTTTTTCGATATCTGGCGGCCAAAGGGGGGATATGGGCGATCCAAGGATTTTTCCAAGTTTCGGTACTTTTAACGGTATCGCTCATAGCTCCGGCTGTATGCAAGCAAATGGCAACCTAAGACATGATTTGGAAAGAATAAGAGTAGTACTAACTTACGATAGAACACAGCGAAGCGCTATCGGTTCATGGCAAGGCCGATATAAGCAGTCAAAGATGAAAAATGTTGACAAAATGAACAAAAATTACCTTGGTACGCGAATAGTGGCCAGGGATGAAGAGGTACGAAGGTGGTGGGGAATAATTATAATTAGGAATTGGTACGATCTATAAGTTTGCCGAAGACCGCAAAGCGCTCAGACCCATAGAAAGTGGCCATTTGGGCCGAACAGTGCGTGCAAAGAGGTGAAAAAGCAAAAATTGCACTTTGTGGGGCGATTTGCGGGGGGAAGGAGGGGTCGGAGGGGTAAATCTCTCATGGCCAAAAAGTCTTATCTCATCAAGATCTAAAACATTGCCGAAGACCGCAAAGCGCTAGCTCGCAATCGAAAAATCGCGATTTTGAAAATTTTCTAAGTGTTGGGCCCCCTAAGGAAAAGTAACAAAAATCACCTTTGGCCCCAATTTTGAGCATGAAGGAATCGTTTCCGAGGCATGGTGTCTTCGGCAAAAAGTTTCATCTACTCGAGTACTTACGACTAGTCAAATAAAAAATTGAGAAACACAAACGGTATGGCTATGCCGAAGCTCGATACACCCGAAAAAATCCCAAAAAAGTCGAAAATGTCGAAAAATGAGAAAACCCTATATTCGTACTCTACTCGAGCCCTAAATATTGAAAAGTGAAACCCGCGATCGATTTGGAACAAAAAATTGACCTAGGCAAAGTTGTATGACGGTCCGCACCTTTGAAAAATCTGGTAAGTGTATTTTAGACAGACTCGAAAAAAGTCGCCCCGAGTCCCCTTACGTTGAAAATCCGAAAAAGTCGAAATTGTTGAAAATGTTAAAAAGCCTCTTTTGGTGGTCCATGGCACCACTAGATATTGAAAAGTGAGGTCCGCGGAAAATCCGGAAGAAAAAGTTAGCTAGGCAAACTTGTTTGTCGGTCGATACAAAAAACGGCTCGGTGAGTGTATTTTCGACAGGCTTCAAAAAACAATCCTTTCTCCATACAATTTCAATCGATTTTAAAAATTTCGAGATAGCGCTTTGAAGTCTTCGGCAATAATGTAGAAATCGGGTTTTTAAACACATTTTACTTTTGGGTTTTTTTCGATCCGTCGCTTGGTTCGCCCGCAATCGCGAGAAAACGAAAAAACACGTTTACAAAATTCCGGACGAATTTTGTGAACGCCGTCCATACATTTTCGATCGATTTTCAAAATTTCGAGATAGCGCTTTGGTGTCTTCGGCAATAATGTAGAAATCGGGTTTTTAAACACATTTTACTTTTGGGATTTTTTCGATCCGTCGCTTGGTTCGCCCGCAATCGCGAGAAAACGAAAAAACACGTTTACAAAATTCGTCCGGAATTTTGTGATCGCCGTCCATACATTTTCGATCGATTTTTAAAATTTCGAGATAGCGCTTTGGTGTCTTCGGCAATAATGTAGAAATCGGGTTTTTAAACACATTTTACTTTTGGGTTTTTTTCGATCCGACGCTTAGTTCGCCCGCAATTGAGAGAAAACGGAAAAACACGTTTACAAAATTCTGGACGAATTTTGTGAACGCCGTCCATACATTTTCGATCGATTTTTAAAATTTCGAGATAGCGCTTTGGTGTCTTCGGCAATAATGTAGAAATCGGGTTTTTAAACACATTTTACTTTTGGGTTTTTTTCGATCCGTCGCTTGGTTCGCCCGCAATCGCGAGAAAACGAAAAAACACGTTTACAAAATTCCGGACGAATTTTGTGAACGCCGTCCATACATTTTCGATCGATTTTTAAAATTTCGAGATAGCGCTTTGGTGTCTTCGGCAATAATGTAGAAATCGGGTTTTTAAACACATTTTACTTTTGGGTTTTTTTCGATCCGACGCATAGTTCGCGCGCAATCGAGAGAAAACGAAAAAACACGTTTACAAAATTCGTCCGGAATTTTGTGATCGCCGTCCATACATTTTCGATCGATTTTTAAAATTTCGAGATAGCGCTTTGGTGTCTTCGGCAATAATGTAGAAATCGGGTTTTTAAACACATTTTACTTTTGGGTTTTTTTCGATCCGTCGCTTGGTTCGCCCGCAATCGCGAGAAAACGAAAAAACACGTTTACAAAATTCGTCCGGAATTTTGTGATCGCCGTCCATACATTTTCGATCGATTTTTAAAATTTCGAGATAGCGCTTTGGTGTCTTCGGCAATAATGTAGAAATCGGATTTTTAAACACATTTTACTTTTGGGTTTTTTTCGATCCGACGCTTAGTTCGCCCGCAATTGAGAGAAAACGGAAAAACACGTTTACAAAATTCCGGACGAATTTTGTGAACGCCGTCCATACATTTTCAATCGATTTTTAAAATTTCGAGATAGCGCTTTGGTGTCTTCGGCAATAATGTAGAAATCGGGTTTTTAAACACATTTTACTTTTGGGTTTTTTTCGATCCGTCGCTTGGTTCGCCCGCAATCGCGAGAAAACGAAAAAACACGTTTACAAAATTCCGGACGAATTTTGTGATCGCCGTCCATACATTTTCGATCGATTTTTAAAATTTCGAGATAGCGCTTTGGTGTCTTCGGCAATAATGTAGAAATCGGGTTTTTAAACACATTTTACTTTTGGGTTTTTTTCGATCCGTCGCTTGGTTCGCCCGCAATCGCGAGAAAACGAAAAAACACGTTTACAAAATTCCGGACGAATTTTGTGATCGCCGTCCATACATTTTCGATCGATTTTTAAAATTTCGAGATAGCGCTTTGGTGTCTTCGGCAATAATGTAGAAATCGGGTTTTTAAACACATTTTACTTTTGGGTTTTTTTCGATCCGTCGCTTGGTTCGCCCGCAATCGCGAGAAAACGAAAAAACACGTTTACAAAATTCCGGACGAATTTTGTGAACGCCGTCCATACATTTTCGATCGATTTTTAAAATTTCGAGATAGCGCTTTGGTGTCTTCGGCAATAATGTAGAAATCGGGTTTTTAAACACATTTTACTTTTGGGTTTTTTTCGATCCGTCGCTTGGTTCGCCCGCAATCGCGAGAAAACGAAAAAACACGTTTACAAAATTCCGGACGAATTTTGTGATCGCCGTGCATACATTTTCGATCGATTTTTAAAATTTCGAGATAGCGCTTTGGTGTCTTCGGCAATAATGTAGAAATCGGGTTTTAAAACACATTTTACTTTTGGGTTTTTTTCGATCCGACGCTTAGTTCGCCCGCAATTGAGAGAAAACGGAAAAACACGTTTACAAAATTCCGGACGAATTTTGTGAACGCCGTCCATACATTTTCGATCGATTTTTAAAATTTCGAGATAGCGCTTTGGTGTCTTCGGCAATAATGTAGAAATCGGGTTTTTAAACACATTTTACTTTTGGGTTTTTTTCGATCCGACGCATAGTTCGCGCGCAATCGAGAGAAAACGGAAAAACACGTTTACAAAATTCCGGACGAATTTTGTGATCGCCGTCCATACATTTTCGATCGATTTTTAAAATTTCGAGATAGCGCTTTGGTGTCTTCGGCAATAATGTAGAAATCGGGTTTTTAAACACATTTTACTTTTGGGTTTTTTTCGATCCGTCGCTTGGTTCGCCCGCAATCGCGAGAAAACGGAAAAACACTTTTACAAAATTCGTCCGGAATTTTGTGAACGCTCTCCATACATTTTCACCTTTGGGTCGTGAATACCGGCTGACCGATAAGAGATAGCGACTTGTCGTAGAATATTAATATGTTGGACGTTGGAAGACGCAACTTTCCTTATATGGAAGCAACCCGGTCAGGGTGCTCCAAGTCGGTCGTTTGGTCGGTTTATGGTTTGGGCCGACCACGTGGTGTACCAAGGTGAGGTACCTTTCATGAATTATAACTCGGTCAGTTTGCCACCGAGCGACAAGTTGCGGTGTGTTTTGGAATGGTCCTGAGTGGAACTATTAAGGAAAAATACGAACAGAAAATCAGCATGTTGGTGGGCGAAGCTATTAGTGAAACATAGAGCAACAAGGGTCCAAAAACGAATGAAATGGGACTTGAACCAAGAATAACGGCAAGTTGGAGACGAGGTAGCAAGTTGGCGTAGAATATTTATAAACTGTGCATTATATGGCTAACAAAAAAGTATATGGGGACAAGGCGGTAGCTGGCCCCCAAAGTGGAGATATGGGTGATTCATGTTTTGCACCCAAGTACGAACAAGTATGGTGAAAACAGGGTAAGGTACCAAGTACCATGAATAACTTCGGCTGTCGATGGCCGAGCGAGGCAAAGCGCATATCGTTGGAAAGGTCTTGGGGAGACCTATCTACCCTGAAAGTTTCATGAGGCTGAGTTGAAAGACCACGGAGATATTAGGTGATGATGGTCCAATTCGGGGACCAAGTCGCAGGAAATGGCACTTGAACAAAACCACCCTTGAAAGGTGATTACCGGCTGACCGGTAAGAGATAGCGACTTGGCGTAGAATATTCATACGTTGGGCGGGTCGATACGCAACTTTCCTTATATGGAAGCAACCCGGTCAGGGTGCTCCAAGTCGGTCGTTTGGTCGGTTTATGGTTTGGGCCGACCACGTGGTGTACCAGGTTGAGGTACCTTTCATGAATTATAACTCGGTCAGTTTACCACCGAGCGACAAGTTGCGGTGTGTTTTGGAATGGTCCTGAGTGGAACTATTAGGGAAAAATACGAACAGAAAATCAGCTTGTCAATGGCCGAAGCTATTAGTGAAACATATAGCAAAATGGGTCCGAAAACGAACGAAATGGGACTTGGACCAAGAATAACGGCAAGTTGGAGAAGAGATAGCAAGTTGGCGTAGAATATTTATAAACTGTGCATGGTATGACCAACAAAAAAGTATATATGGCCCAGGCGGTAGCTGGCCCCCAAAGTGGAGATATGGGTGATTCATGTTTTGCACCCAAGTACGAACAAGTATGGTGAAAACAGGGTAAGGTACCAAGTACCATGAATAACTTCGGCTGTGGATGGCCTAGCGAGGCGAATCACATACCGTTGGAAAGGTCTTGGGGAGACCTATCTACCCTAAAAGTTTCATGAGGCTGAGTTGAAAGACCACGGAGATATTAGGTGATGATGGTCCAATTCGGGGACCAAGTCGCAGGAAATGGCACTTGACCAAAATCACCTTTGAAAGGTGATTACCGGCTGACCGGTAAGAGATAGCGACTTGGCGTAGAATATTCATACGTTGGGTGGGTATAGACGCAAATTTCATTATATGGGAGCAACCCGATCAGGGTGCTGCAAGTCGGTCGTTTGGTCGGTTTATGTTTTGGGCCGACCATGTGCTGTACCAGGTAGAGGTACCTTTCATGAATTATAACTCGGTCAGTTTGCCACCGAGCGACGAGTTGCGGGGTGTTTTGGAATGGTCTTGAGTGGAACTATCAAGGAAAAATAAAAATAGAAAATCAGCTTGTCCATGGCCGAAGCTATTAGTGAATCATATAGCAAAATGGGTCCAAAAACGAACGAAATGGGACTTGTACCAAGAATAACGGCAAGTTGGAGAAGAGATAGCAAGTTGGCGTAGAACAATTATAAACTGTGCATGGTATGACCAACAAAAAAGTATATCGGGCCAAGGCGGTAGCTGGCCTCCAAAGTGGAGATATGGGTGATTCATGGCTTGCACCCAAGTATGGCAAAAACTGGTAGAGGTACCTTTCATGAATTATAACTCAGGCTGTATGGCACTTAGCGGGACGCTTGACTCTGGTATGGAATAGTCCTGAGTGGGACTATCAAGGAAAAATACGAACAAAAAATAACCATGTCCACGGACGAAGGTATTAGCGAAACTTAGAGCGAAATTGCGACCAAAACGCTGGAAATGGCCCTTGAACCAAGTATACCGTCAAGGCGGTACGAGATAGCGAGTTGACGTAGAACATTTATAAGTTTGCCTTTACGAGACAAAAGTTTAGTTATATGGGGTCAACCCGCCCAGGGTTGTCCAAGTCGGTCATATGGCTGATCGAAATTTTCGACCAAGTACTGAGAAAACAGGGTAAGGTACCAAGTACCTCGAATAACTTCGGCTGTAGATGTCCGAGCGAAGCAAACGGCATAGCGTTGGAAAGGTCTTGAAGTGCTCTAAACACCCTGAAAGTATGAGAACGCTATCTGGAAAACTCGTGGAGATATTAGCGAAACATAGGGCCCAAAAGATACCAAGTCGCAGGAAATGGGCCCTCCAAGAACACCCTAAAATCCCAATTACGGCTAAGTTGCAGGCCAGCTAGCGAAGTGAAATGTTCTAGACATAACTAGAACACGTTGATGCGCAACTTTTTGAATCAGAACTTTTTTCGATATCTGGCCCCCAAAGGGGGGATATGGGCGATCAAACGATTTTTCCAAGTTTCGGTACTTTTTACGGTATCGCTCATAGCTCCGGCTGTACGCAAGCAAATGGCAACCTAAGATATGATTTGGAAAGGTAAAGAGTAGTACTAACTTACGTTAGAACACAGCGAAGCGCTATCGGTTCATGGCAAGGCCGATATAAGCAGTCAAAAATGAAAAATGTTGACAAAATGAACAAAAATTACCTTGGTACGCGAATAGTGGCCAGGGATGAAGAGGTACGAAGGTGGTGGGGAATAATTATAATAAGGAATTGGTACGATCTATAAGTTTGCCGAAGACCGCAAAGCGCTCAGACCCATAGAAAGTGGCCATTTGGGCCGAACAGTGCGTGCAAAGAGGTGAAAAAGCAAAAATTGCACTTTGATGGGCGATTTGCGGGGGGAAGGAGGGGTCGGAGGGGTAAATGTCTCATGGCCAAAAAGTCTTATCTCATCAAGATCTAAAACATTGCCGAAGACCGCAAAGCGCTAGCTCGCAATCGAAAAATCGCGATTTTGAAAATTTTCTAAGTGTTGGGCCCCCTAAGGAAAAGTAACAAAAATCACCTTTGGCCCCAATTTTGAGCATGAAGGAGTCGTTTCCGAGGCATGGTGTCTTCGGCAAAAAGTTTCATCTACTCGAGTACTTACGACTAGTCAAATAAAAAATTGAGAAACACAAACGGTATGGCTATGCCGAAGCTCGATACACCCGAAAAAATAAAAAAAAAGTCGAAAATGTCGAAAAATGAGAAAACCCTATATTCGTACTCTACTCGAGCCCTAAATATTGAAAAGTGAAACCCGCGATCGATTTGGAACAAAAAATTGACCTAGGCAAAAATGTATGACGTTCCGCACCTTTGAAAAATCTGGTAAGTGTATTTTAGACAGACTCGGAAAAAGTCGCCCCGAGTCCCCTTACATTAAAAATCCGAAAAAGTCAAAATTGTTGAAAATGTTAAAAAGCCTCTTTTGGTGGTCCATGGCACCACTAGATATTGAAAAGTGAGGTCCGCGGCCAATCCGGAAGAAAAAGTTAGCTAGGCAAACTTGTATGTCGGTCGATACAAAAAACGGCTCGGTGAGTGTATTTTCGACAGGCTTCAAAAAACAATCCTTTCTCCATACAATTTCAATCGATTTTTAAAATTTCGAGATAGCGCTTTGGTTTCTTCGGCAATAATGTAGAAATCGGGTTTTTAAACACATTTTACTTTTGGGTTTTTTTCGATCCGTCGCTTGGTTCGCCCGCAATCGCGAGAAAACGAAAAAACACGTTTACAAAATTCCGGACGAATTTTGTGAACGCCGTCCATACATTTTCGATCGATTTTTAAAATTTCGAGATAGCGCTTTGGTGTCTTCGGCAATAATGTAGAAATCGGGTTTTTAAACACATTTTACTTTTGGGTTTTTTTCGATCCGTCGCTTGGTTCGCCCGCAATCGCGAGAAAACGAAAAAACACGTTTACAAAATTCCGGACGAATTTTGTGAACGCCGTCCATACATTTTCGATCGATTTTTAAAATTTCGAGATAGCGCTTTGGTGTCTTCGGCAATAATGTAGAAATCGGGTTTTTAAACACATTTTACTTTTGGGTTTTTTTCGATCCGACGCATAGTTCGCGCGCAATCGAGAGAAAACGGAAAAACACGTTTACAAAATTCCGGACGAATTTTGTGATCGCCGTCCATACATTTTCGATCGATTTTTAAAATTTCGAGATAGCGCTTTGGTTTCTTCGGCAATAATGTAGAAATCGGGTTTTTAAACACATTTTACTTTTGGGTTTTTTTCGATCCGTCGCTTGGTTCGCCCGCAATCGCGAGAAAACGAAAAAACACGTTTACAAAATTCGTCCGGAATTTTGTGATCGCCGTCCATACATTTTCGATCGATTTTTAAAATTTCGAGATAGCGCTTTGGTGTCTTCGGCAATAATGTAGAAATCGGGTTTTTAAACACATTTTACTTTTCGGTTTTTTTCGATCCGACGCTTAGTTCGCCCGCAATTGAGAGAAAACGGAAAAACACGTTTACAAAATTCCGGACGAATTTTGTGAACGCCGTCCATACATTTTCGATCGATTTTTAAAATTTCGAGATAGCGCTTTGGTGTCTTCGGCAATAATGTAGAAATCGGGTTTTTAAACACATTTTACTTTTGGGTTTTTTTCGATCCGACGCATAGTTCGCGCGCAATCGAGAGAAAACGGAAAAACACGTTTACAAAATTCCGGACGAATTTTGTGATCGCCGTCCATACATTTTCGATCGATTTTTAAAATTTCGAGATAGCGCTTTGGTGTCTTCGGCAATAATGTAGAAATCGGGTTTTTAAACACATTTTACTTTTGGGTTTTTTTCGATCCGTCGCTTGGTTCGCCCGCAATCGCGAGAAAACGAAAAAACACGTTTACAAAATTCCGGACGAATTTTGTGAACGCCGTCCATACATTTTCGATCGATTTTTAAAATTTCGAGATAGCGCTTTGGTGTCTTCGGCAATAATGTAGAAATCGGGTTTTTAAACACATTTTACTTTTGGGTTTTTTTCGATCCGTCGCTTGGTTCGCCCGCAATCGCGAGAAAACGAAAAAACACGTTTACAAAATTCGTCCGGAATTTTGTGATCGCCGTCCATACATTTTCGATCGATTTTTAAAATTTCGAGATAGCGCTTTGGTGTCTTCGGCAATAATGTAGAAATCGGGTTTTTAAACACATTTTACTTTTGGGTTTTTTTCGATCCGACGCTTAGTTCGCCCGCAATTGAGAGAAAACGGAAAAACACGTTTACAAAATTCTGGACGAATTTTGTGAACGCCGTCCATACATTTTCGATCGATTTTTAAAATTTCGAGATAGCGCTTTGGTGTCTTCGGCAATAATGTAGAAATCGGGTTTTTAAACACATTTTACTTTTGGGTTTTTTTCGATCCGTCGCTTGGTTCGCCCGCAATCGCGAGAAAACGAAAAAACACGTTTACAAAATTCCGGACGAATTTTGTGAACGCCGTCCATACATTTTCGATCGATTTTTAAAATTTCGAGATAGCGCTTTGGTGTCTTCGGCAATAATGTAGAAATCGGGTTTTTAAACACATTTTACTTTTGGGTTTTTTTCGATCCGTCGCTTGGTTCGCCCGCAATCGCGAGAAAACGAAAAAACACGTTTACAAAATTCGTCCGGAATTTTGTGATCGCCGTCCATACATTTTCGATCGATTTTTAAAATTTCGAGATAGCGCTTTGGTGTCTTCGGCAATAATGTAGAAATCGGGTTTTAAAACACATTTTACTTTTGGGTTTTTTTCGATCCGACGCATAGTTCGCGCGCAATCGAGAGAAAACGGAAAAACACGTTTACAAAATTCCGGACGAATTTTGTGATCGCCGTCCATACATTTTCGATCGATTTTTAAAATTTCGAGATAGCGCTTTGGTGTCTTCGGCAATAATGTAGAAATCGGGTTTTTAAACACATTTTACTTTTGGGTTTTTTTCGATCCGACGCTTAGTTCGCCCGCAATTGAGAGAAAACGGAAAAACACGTTTACAAAATTCGTCCGGAATTGTGTGAACGCTCTCCATACATTTTCACCTTTGGGTCGTGAATACCGGCTGACCGATAAGAGATAGCGACTTGTCGTAGAATATTTATATGTTGGACGTTGGAAGACGCAACTTTCATTATATGGGAGCAACCCGGTCAGGGTGCTCCAAGTCGGTCGTTTGGTCGGTTTATGGTTTGGGCCGACCATGTGCTGTAGCAGGTAGAGGTACCTTTCATGAATTATAACTCGGTCAGTTTGCCACCGAGCGACAAGTTGCGGTTTGATTTGAAATGGTATTGAAAGGAACTATTACGGAAAAATACGAATAGAAAATCAGCATGTTGGTGGGCGAAGCTATTAGTGAAACATAGAGCAACAAGGGTCCAAAAACGAATGAAATGGGACTTGAACCAAGAATAACGGCAAGTTGGAGACGAGGTAGCAAGTTGGCGTAGAATATTTATAAATTGTGCATAATATGACCAACAAAAAAGTATATGGGGACAAGGCGGTAGCTGGCCCCCAAAGTGGAGATATGGGTGATTCATGTTTTGCACCCAAGTACGAACAAGTATGGTGAAAACAGGGTAAGGTACCAAGTACCATGAATAACTTCGGCTGTCGATGGCCGAGCGAGGCAAAGCGCATATCGTTGGAAAGGTCTTGGGGAGACCTATCTACCCTGAAAGTTTCATGAGGCTGAGTTGAAAGACCACGGAGATATTAGGTGATGATGGTCCAATTCGGGGACCAAGTCGCAGGAAATGGCACTTGACCAAAACCACCCTTGAAAGGTGATTACCGGCTGACCGGTAAGAGATAGCGACTTGGCGTAGAATATTCATACGTTGGGCGGGTCGAGACGCAACTTTCCTTATATGGAAGCAACCCGGTCAGGGTGCTCCAAGTCGGTCGTTTGGTCGGTTTATGGTTTGGGCCGACCACGTGGTGTACCAAGGTGAGGTACCTTTCATGAATTATAACTCGGTCAGTTTGCCACCGAGCGACAAGTTGCGGTGTGTTTTGGAATGGTCCTGAGTGGAACTATTAAGGAAAAATACGAACAGAAAATCAGCATGTTGGTGGGCGAAGCTATTAGTGAAACATAGAGCAACAAGGGTCCAAAAACGAATGAAATGGGACTTGAACCAAGAATAACGGCAAGTTGGAGACGAGGTAGCAAGTTGGCGTAGAATATTTATAAACTGTGCATAATATGACCAACAAAAAAGTATATGGGAACAAGGCGGTAGCTGGCCCCCAAAGTGGAGATATGGGTGATTCATGTTTTGCACCCAAGTACGAACAAGTATGGTGAAAACAGGGTAAGGTACCAAGTACCATGAATAACTTCGGCTGTAGATGGCCTAGCGAGGCAAATCACATACCGTTGGAAAGGTCTTGGGGAGACCTATCTACCCTGAAAGTTTCATGAGGCTGAGTTGAAAGACCACGGAGATATTAGGTGATGATGGTCCAATTCGGGGACCAAGTCGCAGGAAATGGCACTTGACCAAAATCACCTTTGAAAGGTGAATACCGGCTGAACGGTAAGAGATAGCGACTTGGCGTAGAATATTCATACGTTTGGCAGGTAAAGACGCAACTTTCATTATACAGGAGCAACCCGGTCAGGGTGCTCCAAGTCGGTCGTTTGGTCGGTTTATGGTTTGGGCCGACCACGTGGTGTACCAAGGTGAGGTACCTTTCATGAATTATAACTCGGTCAGTTTGCCACCGAGCGACAAGTTGCAGTGTGTTTTGGAATGGTCTCAAGAGGGACTATCAAGGAAAAATACGAATAGAAAATCAGCATGTTGGTGGGCGAAGCTATTAGTGAAACATAGAGCAACAAAGGTCCAAAAACGAATGAAATGGGACTTGGACCAAGAATAGCGGCAAGTTGGAGACGAGGTAGCTAGTTGGCATAGAATATTTATAAACTGTGCATGATATGACCAACAAAAAAGTATATCGGGCCAAGGCGGTAGCTGGCCTCCAAAGTGGAGATATGGGTGATTCATGTTTTGCACCCAAGTGCGAACAAGTATGGTGAAAACAGGGTAAGGTACCTAGTACCATGAATAACTTCGGCTGTAGATGGCCTAGCGAGGCAAATGACATACCGTTGGAAAGGTCTCGGGGAGACCTATCTACCCTGAAAGATTCATGAGGCTGAATTGAAAGACCACGGAGATATTAGGAGATGATGGTCCAATTCGGGGACCAAGTCGCAGGAAATAGCACTTGACCAAAATCACCCTTGAAAGGTGAATACCGGCTGACCGGTAAGAGATAGCGACTTGTCGTTGAATATTTATATGTTGGACGTTGGAAGACGCAACTTTCATCATATGGGAGCAACCCGGTCACGGTGCTCCAAGTCGATCGTTTGGTCGGTTTATGGTTTGGGCCGACCACGTGCTGTACCAGGTAGAGGTACCTTTCATGAATTATAACTCGGTCAGTTTGCCACCGAGCGACAAGTTGCGTTGTGTTTTGGAATGATCTTAAGTGGGACTATCAAGGAAAAATACAAATAAAAAATCAGCTTGTCAATGGCCGAAGCTATTAGTGAAACATATAGCAAAATGGGTCCGAAAACGAATGAAATGGGACTTGGACCAAGAATAACTGCAAGTTGGAGAAGAGATAGCAAGTTGGCGTAGAACAATTCTATTTGGTGCATGGTATGACCAACAAAAAAGTGTATGAGGCCAAGGTGCTGGCTGGCCTCCAAAGTGGAGATATGGGCGATCCAAAGTTTGTACCCAAGTACGAACAAGTATGGAAAAAACAGGGTAAGGTACCAAGTACCATTAATAACTTCGGCTGTAGATGGCCGAGCAAGACAAACGGCAAACCGTTGGAAAGGTCTTGGGGAGACCTATCTACCCTGAAAGTTTCATGACGCTGAATTGAAAGATCACGGAGATATTAGGTGATGATGGTTAAATTCGGGGACCAAGTCGCAGGAAATGGCACTTGACCAAAATCACCCTTGAAAGGTGAATACCGGCTGACCGATAAGAGATAGCGACTTGTCGTAGAATATTCATACGTTGGGCGGGTATAGATGCAAATTTTATTATATGGGAGCAACCCGATCAGGGTGCTCCAAGTCGGTCGTTTGGTCGGTTTATGGTTTGGGCCGACCATGTGCTGTAGCAGGTAGAGGTACCTTTCATGAATTATAACTCGGTCAGTTTACCACCGAGCAACAAGTCACGATATGATTTGGAATGGTCTTGAAAGGAACTATTACGGAAAAATACGAATAGGAAATCAGCATGTTGGTGGGCGAAGCTATTAGTGAAACATAGAGCAACAAGGGTCCAAAAACGAATGAAATGGGACTTGAACCAAGAATAACGGCAAGTTGGAGACGAGGTAGCAAGTTGGCGTAGAATATTTATAAATTGTGCATTACATAACCAACAAAAAAGTATATGGGGACAAGGCGGTAGCTGGCCCCCAAAGTGGAGATATGGGTGATTCATGTTTTGCACCCAAGTACGAACAAGTATGGTGAAAACAGGGTAAGGTACCAAGTACCTTTAATAACTTCGGCTGTAGATGGCCTAGCGAGACAATTGGCATATCGTTGGAAAGGTCTTGGGGAGACCTATCTACCCTGAAAGTTTTATGAGGCTGAATTGAAAGACCACGGAGATATTAGGTGATGATGGTCCAATTCGGGGACCAAGTCGCAGGAAATGGCACTTGACCAAAATCACCCTTGAAAGGTGAATACCGGCTGACCGATAAGAGATAGCGACTTGTCGTAGAATATTTATATGTTGGACGTTGGAAGACGCAACTTTCATTATATGGGGGCAACCCAGTCAGGGTGCTCCAAGTCGGTCGTTTGGTCGGTTTATGTTTTGGGCCGACCATGTGCTGTACCAGGTAGAGGTACCTTTCATGAATTATAACTCGGTCAGTTTGCCACCGAGCGACGAGTTGCGGGGTGTTTTGGAATGGTCTTGAGTGGAACTATCAAGGAAAAATAAAAATAGAAAATCATCTTGTCCATGGCCGAAGCTATTAGTGAATCATATAGCAAAATGGGTCCAAAAACGAACGAAATGGGACTTGTACCAAGAATAACGGCAAGTTGGAGAAGAGATAGCAAGTTGGCGTAGAACAATTATAAACTGTGCATGGTATGACCAACAAAAAAGTATATGTGGCCCAGGCGGTAGCTGGCCTCCAAAGTGGAGATATGGGTGATTCATGGCTTGCACCCAAGTATGGCAAAAACTGGTAGAGGTACCTTTCATGAATTATAACTCAGGCTGTATGGCACTTAGCGGGACGCTTGACTCTGGTATGGAATAGTCCTGAGTGGGACTATCAAGGAAAAATACGAACAAAAAATAACCATGTCCACGGACGAAGGTATTAGCGAAACTTAGAGCGAAATTGCGACCAAAACGCTGGAAATGGCCCTTGAACCAAGTATACCGTCAAGGCGGTACGAGATAGCGAGTTGACGTAGAACATTTATAAGTTTGCCTTTACGAGACAAAAGTTTAGTTATATGGGGTCAACCCGCCCAGGGTTGTCCAAGTCGGTCATATGGCTGATCGAAATTTTCGACCAAGTACTGAGAAAACAGGGTAAGGTACCAAGTACCTCGAATAACTTCGGCTGTAGATGTCCGAGCGAAGCAAACGGCATAGCGTTGGAAAGGTCTTGAAGTGCTCTAAACACCCTGAAAGTATGAGAACGCTATCTGGAAAACTCGTGGAGATATTAGCGAAACATAGGGCCCAAAAGATACCAAGTCGCAGGAAATGGGCCCTCCAAGAACACCCTAAAATCCCAATTACGGCTAAGTTGCAGGCCAGCTAGCGAAGTGAAATGTTTTAGACATAACTAGAACACGTTGATGCGCAACTTTTTGAATCAGAACTTTTTTCGATATCTGGCCCCCAAAGGGGGGATATGGGCGATCCAACGATTTTTCCAAGTTTCGGTACTTTTTACGGTATCGCTCATAGCTCCGGTTGTATGCAAGCAAATGGCAATCTAAGACATGATTTGGAAAGGTATTGAGTAGTACTAACTTACGTTAGAACACAGCGAAGCGCTATCGGTTCATGGCAAGGCCGATATAAGCAGTCAAAAATGAAAAATGTTGACAAAATGAACAAAAATTACCTTGGTACGCGAATAGTGGCCAGGGATGAAGAGGTACGAAGGTGGTGGGGAATAATTATAATAAGGAATTGGTACGATCTATAAGTTTGCCGAAGACCGCAAAGCGCTCAGACCCATAGAAAGTGGCCATTTGGGCCGAACAGTGCGTGCAAAGAGGTGAAAAAGCAAAAATTGCACTTTGATGGGCGATTTGCGGGGGGAAGGAGGGGTCGGAGGGGTAAATGTCTCATGGCCAAAAAGTCTTATCTCATCAAGATCTAAAACATTGCCGAAGACCGCAAAGCGCTAGCTCGCAATCGAAAAATCGCGATTTTGAAAATTTTCTAAGTGTTGGGCCCCCTAAGGAAAGGTAACAAAAATCACCTTTCTCCCCAATTTTGAGCATGAAGGAGTCGTTTCCGAGGCATGGTGTCTTCGGCAAAAAGTTTCATCTACTCGAGTACTTACGACTAGTCAAATAAAAAATTGAGAAACATAAACGGTATGGCTATGCCGAAGCTCGATACACCCGAAAAAATCCCAAAAAAGTCGAAAATGTCGAAAAATGAGAAAACCCTATATTCGTACTCTACTCGAGCCCTAAATATTGAAAAGTGAAACCCGCGATCGATTTGGAACAAAAAATTGACCTAGGCAAAGTTGTATGACGGTCCGCACCTTTGAAAAATCTGGTAAGTGTATTTTAGACAGACTCGGAAAAAGTCGCCCCGAGTCCCCTTACATTAAAAATCCGAAAAAGTCGAAATTGTTGAAAATGTTAAAAAGCCTCTTTTGGTGGTCCATGGCACCACTAGATATTGAAAAGTGAGGTCCGCGGCCAATCCGGAAGAAAAAGTTAGCTAGGCAAACTTGTATGTCGGTCGATACAAAAAACGGCTCGGTGAGTGTATTTTCGACAGGCTTCAAAAAACAATCCTTTCTCCATACAATTTCAATCGATTTTAAAAATTTCGAGATAGCGCTTTGAAGTCTTCGGCAATAATGTAGAAATCGGGTTTTTAAACACATTTTACTTTTGGGTTTTTTTCGATCCGTCGCTTGGTTCGCCCGCAATCGAGAGAAAACGGAAAAACACGTTTACAAAATTCCGGACGAATTTTGTGAACGCCGTCCATACATTTTCGATCGATTTTTAAAATTTCGAGATAGCGCTTTGGTGTCTTCGGCAATAATGTAGAAATCGGGTTTTTAAACACATTTTACTTTTGGGTTTTTTTCGATCCGTCGCTTGGTTCGCCCGCAATCGCGAGAAAACGAAAAAACACGTTTACAAAATTCCGGACGAATTTTGTGAACGCCGTCCATACATTTTCGATCGATTTTTAAAATTTCGAGATAGCGCTTTGGTGTCTTCGGCAATAATGTAGAAATCGGGTTTTTAAACACATTTTACTTTTGGGTTTTTTTCGATCTGTCGCTTGGTTCGCCCGCAATCGCGAGAAAACGAAAAAACACGTTTACAAAATTCGTCCGGAATTTTGTGAACGCCGTCCATACATTTTCGATCGATTTTTAAAATTTCGAGATAGCGCTTTGGTGTCTTCGGCAATAATGTAGAAATCGGGTTTTTAAACACATTTTACTTTTGGGTTTTTTTCGATCCGTCGCTTGGTTCGCCCGCAATCGAGAGAAAACGGAAAAACACGTTTACAAAATTCCGGACGAATTTTGTGAACGCCGTCCATACATTTTCGATCGATTTTTAAAATTTCGAGATAGCGCTTTGGTGTCTTCGGCAATAATGTAGAAATCGGGTTTTTAAACACATTTTACTTTTGGGTTTTTTTCGATCCGTCGCTTGGTTCGCCCGCAATCGCGAGAAAACGAAAAAACACGTTTACAAAATTCCGGACGAATTTTGTGAACGCCGTCCATACATTTTCGATCGATTTTTAAAATTTCGAGATAGCGCTTTGGTGTCTTCGGCAATAATGTAGAAATCGGGTTTTTAAACACATTTTACTTTTGGGTTTTTTTCGATCCGACGCTTAGTTCGCCCGCAATTGAGAGAAAACGGAAAAACACGTTTACAAAATTCCGGACGAATTTTCGATCGATTCCATACATTTTCGATCGATTTTTAAAATTTCGAGATAGCGCTTTGGTGTCTTCGGCAATAATGTAGAAATCGGGTTTTTAAACACATTTTACTTTTGGGTTTTTTTCGATCCGACGCATAGTTCGCGCGCAATCGAGAGAAAACGGAAAAACACGTTTACAAAATTCCGGACGAATTTTGTGATCGCCGTCCATACATTTTCGATCGATTTTTAAAATTTCGAGATAGCGCTTTGGTTTCTTCGGCAATAATGTAGAAATCGGGTTTTTAAACACATTTTACTTTTGGGTTTTTTTCGATCCGTCGCTTGGTTCGCCCGCAATCGCGAGAAAACGAAAAAACACGTTTACAAAATTCGTCCGGAATTTTGTGATCGCCGTCCATACATTTTCGATCGATTTTTAAAATTTCGAGATAGCGCTTTGGTGTCTTCGGCAATAATGTAGAAATCGGGTTTTTAAACACATTTTACTTTTGGGTTTTTTTCGATCCGACGCATAGTTCGCGCGCAATCGAGAGAAAACGAAAAAACACGTTTACAAAATTCGTCCGGAATTTTGTGATCGCCGTCCATACATTTTCGATCGATTTTTAAAATTTCGAGATAGCGCTTTGGTGTCTTCGGCAATAATGTAGAAATCGGGTTTTTAAACACATTTTACTTTTGGGATTTTTTCGATCCGTCGCTTAGTTCGCCCGCAATTGAGAGAAAACGGAAAAACACGTTTACAAAATTCCGGACGAATTTTGTGAACGCCGTCCATACATTTTCGATCGATTTTTAAAATTTCGAGATAGCGCTTTGGTGTCTTCGGCAATAATGTAGAAATCGGGTTTTTAAACACATTTTACTTTTGGGTTTTTTTCGATCCGACGCATAGTTCGCGCGCAATCGAGAGAAAACGGAAAAACACGTTTACAAAATTCCGGACGAATTTTGTGATCGCCGTCCATACATTTTCGATCGATTTTTAAAATTTCGAGATAGCGCTTTGGTGTCTTCGGCAATAATGTAGAAATCGGGTTTTTAAACACATTTTACTTTTGGGTTTTTTTTGATCCGTCGCTTGGTTCGCCCGCAATCGCGAGAAAACGAAAAAACACGTTTACAAAATTCCGGACGAATTTTGTGATCGCCGTCCATACATTTTCGATCGATTTTTAAAATTTCGAGATAGCGCTTTGGTGTCTTCGGCAATAATGTAGAAATCGGGTTTTTAAACACATTTTACTTTTGGGTTTTTTTCGATCCGTCGCTTGGTTCGCCCGCAATCGCGAGAAAACGAAAAAACACGTTTACAAAATTCTGGACGAATTTTGTGATCGCCGTCCATACATTTTCGTTCGATTTTTAAAATTTCGAGATAGCGCTTTGGTGTCTTCGGCAATAATGTAGAAATCGGGTTTTTAAACACATTTTACTTTTGGGTTTTTTTCGATCCGACGCATAGTTCGCGCGCAATCGAGAGAAAACGAAAAAACACGTTTACAAAATTCGTCCGGAATTTTGTGATCGCCGTCCATACATTTTCGATCGATTTTTAAAATTTCGAGATAGCGCTTTGGTGTCTTCGGCAATAATGTAGAAATCGGGTTTTTAAACACATTTTACTTTTGGGTTTTTTTCGATCCGTCGCTTAGTTCGCCCGCAATTGAGAGAAAACGGAAAAACACGTTTACAAAATTCCGGACGAATTTTGTGAACGCCGTCCATACATTTTCGATCGATTTTTAAAATTTCGAGATAGCGCTTTGGTGTCTTCGGCAATAATGTAGAAATCGGGTTTTTAAACACATTTTACTTTTGGGTTTTTTTCGATCCGTCGCTTGGTTCGCCCGCAATCGCGAGAAAACGAAAAAACACGTTTACAAAATTCCGGACGAATTTTGTGAACGCCGTCCATACATTTTCGATCGATTTTTAAAATTTCGAGATAGCGCTTTGGTGTCTTCGGCAATAATGTAGAAATCGGGTTATTAAACACATTTTACTTTTGGGTTTTTTTTCGATCCGACGCTTAGTTCGCCCGCAATTTAGAGAAAACGGAAAAACACGTTTACAAAATTCTAGACGAATTTTGTGAACGCCGTCCATACATTTTCGATCGATTTTTAAAATTTCGAGATAGCGCTTTGGTGTCTTCGGCAATAATGTAGAAATCGGGTTTTTAAACACATTTTACTTTTGGGTTTTTTTCGATCCGTCGCTAAGTTCGCCCGCAATTGAGAGAAAACGGAAAAACACGTTTACAAAATTCGTCCGGAATTGTGTGAACGCTCTCCATACATTTTCACCTTTGGGTCGTGAATACCGGCTGACCGATAAGAGATAGCGACTTGTCGTAGAATATTTATATGTTGGACGTTGGAAGACGCAACTTTCATTATATGGGAGCAACCCGGTCAGGGTGCTCCAAGTCGGTCGTTTGGTCGGTTTATGGTTTGGGCCGACCATGTGCTGTAGCAGGTAGAGGTACCTTTCATGAATTATAACTCGGTCAGTTTGCCACCGAGCGACAAGTTGCGGTTTGATTTGGAATGGTATTGAAAGGAACTATTACGGAAAAATACGAATAGAAAATCAGCATGTTGGTGGGCGAAGCTATTAGTGAAACATAGAGCAACAAGGGTCCAAAAACGAATGAAATGGGACTTGAACCAAGAATAACGGCAAGTTGGAGACGAGGTAGCAAGTTGGCGTAGAATATTTATAAATTGTGCATAATATGACCAACAAAAAAGTATATGGGGACAAGGCGGTAGCTGGCCCCCAAAGTGGAGATATGGGTGATTCATGTTTTGCACCCAAGTACGAACAAGTATGGTGAAAACAGGGTAAGGTACCAAGTACCATGAATAACTTCGGCTGTCGATGGCCGAGCGAGGCAAAGCGCATATCGTTGGAAAGGTCTTGGGGAGACCTATCTACCCTGCAAGTTTCATGAGGCTGAGTTGAAAGACCACGGAGATATTAGGTGATGATGGTCCAATTCGGGGACCAATTCGCAGGAAATGGCACTTGACCAAAATCACCTTTGAAAGGTGAATACCGGCTGAACGGTAAGAGATAGCGACTTGGCGTTGAATATTCATACGTTTGGCAGGTAAAGACGCAACTTTCATTATACAGGAGCAACCCGGTCAGGGTGCTCCAAGTCGGTCGTTTGGTCGGTTTATGGTTTGGGCCGACCACGTGGTGTACCAAGGTGAGGTACCTTTCATGAATTATAACTCGGTCAGTTTGCCACCGAGCGACAAGTTGCAGTGTGTTTTGGAATGGTCTCAAGAGGGACTATCAAGGAAAAATACGAATAGAAAATCAGCATGTTGGTGGGCGAAGCTATTAGTGAAACATAGAGCAACAAAGGTCCAAAAACGAATGAAATGGGACTTGGACCAAGAATAGCGGCAAGTTGGAGACGAGGTAGCTAGTTGGCATAGAATATTTATAAACTGTGCATGATATGACCAACAAAAAAGTATATCGGGCCAAGGCGGTAGCTGGCCTCCAAAGTGGAGATATGGGTGATTCATGTTTTGCACCCAAGTGCGAACAAGTATGGTGAAAACAGGGTAAGGTACCTAGTACCATGAATAACTTCGGCTGTAGATGGCCTAGCGAGGCAAATCACATACCGTTGGAAAGGTCTTGGGGAGACCTATCTACCCTGCAAGTTTCATGAGGCTGAGTTGAAAGACCACGGAGATATTAGGTGATGATGGTCCAATTCGGGGACCAAGTCGCAGGAAATGGCACTTGACCAAAATCACCTTTGAAAGGTGAATACCGGCTGAACGGTAAGAGATAGCGACTTGGCGTAGAATATTCATACGTTTGGCAGGTAAAGACGCAACTTTCATTATACAGGAGCAACCCGGTCAGGGTGCTCCAAGTCGGTCGTTTGGTCGGTTTATGATTTGGGCCGACCATGTGCTGTACCAGGTAGAGGTACCTTTCATGAATTATAACTCGGTCAGTTTGCCACCGAGCGACAAGTTGCAGTGTGTTTTGGAATGGTCTCAAGAGGGACTATCAAGGAAAAATACGAATAGAAAATCAGCATGTTGGTGGGCGAAGCTATTAGTGAAACATAGAGCAACAAAGGTCCAAAAACGAATGAAATGGGACTTGGACCAAGAATAGCGGCAAGTTGGAGACGAGGTAGCTAGTTGGCATAGAATATTTATAAACTGTGCATGATATGACCAACAAAAAAGTATATCGGGCCAAGGCGGTAGCTGGCCTCCAAAGTGGAGATATGGGTGATTCATGTTTTGCACCCAAGTGCGAACAAGTATGGTGAAAACAGGGTAAGGTACCTAGTACCATGAATAACTTCGGCTGTAGATGGCCTAGCGAGGCAAATGACATACCGTTGGTAAGGTCTCGGGGAGACCTATCTACCCTGAAAGATTCATGAGGCTGAATTGAAAGACCACGGAGATATTAGGAGATGATGGTCCAATTCGGGGACCAAGTCGCAGGAAATAGCACTTGACCAAAATCACCCTTGAAAGGTGAATACCGGCTGACCGGTAAGAGATAGCGACTTGTCGTTGAATATTTATATGTTGGACGTTGGAAGACGCAACTTTCATTATATGGGAGCAACCCGGTCACGGTGCTCCAAGTCGATCGTTTGGTCGGTTTATGGTTTGGGCCGACCACGTGCTGTACCAGGTAGAGGTACCTTTCATGAATTATAACTCGGTCAGTTTGCCACCGAGCGACAAGTTGCGTTGTGTTTTGGAATGATCTTAAGTGGGACTATCAAGAAAAAATACAAATAAAAAATCAGCTTGTCAATGGCCGAAGCTATTAGTGAAACATATAGCAAAATGGGTCCGAAAACGAATGAAATGGGACTTGGACCAAGAATAACTGCAAGTTGGAGAAGAGATAGCAAGTTGGCGTAGAACAATTCTATTTGGTGCATGGTATGACCAACAAAAAAGTATATGAGACCAAGGTGCTGGCTGGCCTCCAAAGTGGAGATATGGGCGATCCAAAGTTTGTACCCAAGTACGAACAAGTATGGAAAAAACAGGGTAAGGTACCAAGTACCATTATTAACTTCGGCTGTAGATGGCCGAGCAAGACAAACGGCATACCGTTGGAAAGGTCTTGGGGAGACCTACCTACCCTGAAAGTTTCATGAGGCTGAGTGGAAAGACCACGGAGATTTTAGGTGATGATGGTCCAATTCGGGGACCAAGTCGCAGGAAATGGCACTTGACCAAAATCACCCTTGAAAGATGAATACCGGCTGACCGGTAAGAGATAGCGACTTGTCGTAGAATATTTATATGTTGGACGTTGGAAGACGCAACTTTCATTATACAGGAGCAACCCGGTCAGGGTGCTCCAAGTCGGTCGTTTGGTCGGTTTATGATTTGGGCCGACCATGTGCTGTACCAGGTAGAGGTACCTTTCATGAATTATAACTCGGTCAGTTTGCCACCGACCGACAAGTCACGGTGTGATTTGGAATGGTCTTGATTGGAACTATTACGGAAAAATACGAATAGAAAATCAGCATGTTGGTGGGCGAAGCTATTAGTGAAACATAGAGCAACAAGGGTCCAAAAACGAATGAAATGGGACTTGAACCAAGAATAACGGCAAGTTGGAGACGAGTTAGCAAGTTGGTGTAGAACAATTATATTTGGTGCATAATATGACCAACAAAAAAGGATATGGGGACAAGGCGGTAGCTGGCCTCCAAAGTTGAGATATGGGTGATTCATGTTTTGCACCCAAGTGCGAACAAGTATGGTGAAAACAGGGTAAGGTACCAAGTACCATGAATAACTTCGGCTGTAGATGACCCAGCGAGACAATTTGCATATCGTTGGAAAGGTCTTGGGGAGACCTATCTACCCTGAAAGTTTCATGAGGCTGAGTGGAAAGACCACGGAGATTTTAGGTGATGATGGTCCAATTCGGGGACCAAGTCGCAGGAAATGGCACTTGACCAAAACCACCCTTGAAAGGTGATTACCGGCTGACCGGTAAGAGATAGCGACTTGGCGTAGAATATTCATACGTTGGGCGGGTCGAGACGCAACTTTCCTTATATGGAAGCAACCCGGTCAGGGTGCTCCAAGTCGGTCGTTTGGTCGGTTTATGGTTTGGGCCGACCACGTGGTGTACCAAGGTGAGGTACCTTTCATGAATTATAACTCGGTCAGTTTGCCACCGAGCGACAAGTTGCGGTGTGTTTTGGAATGGTCCTGAGTGGAACTATTAAGGAAAAATACGAACAGAAAATCAGCATGTTGGTGGGCGAAGCTATTAGTGAAACATAGAGCAACAAGGGTCCAAAAACGAATGAAATGGGACTTGAACCAAGAATAACGGCAAGTTGGAGACGAGGTAGCAAGTTGGCGTAGAATATTAATAAATTGTGCATAATATGACCAACAAAAAAGTATATGGGGACAAGGCGGTAGCTGGCCCCCAAAGTGGAGATAT
Organism: Anopheles coustani; assembly: GCF_943734705.1. NCBI lineage: Eukaryota > Metazoa > Arthropoda > Insecta > Diptera > Culicidae > Anopheles > Anopheles coustani. The sequence continues at coordinate 400,197 of NW_026525126.1, read as the reverse complement.
GGGTGATTCATGTTTTGCACCCAAGTACGAACAAGTATGGTGAAAACAGGGTAAGGTACCAAGTACCATGAATAACTTCGGCTGTCGATGGCCGAGCGAGGCAAAGCGCATATCGTTGGTAAGGTCTTGGGGAGACCTATCTACCCTGAAAGTTTCATGAGGCTGAGTTGAAAGACCACGGCGATATTAGGTGATGATGGTCCAATTCGGGGACCAAGTCGCAGGAAATGGCACTTGACCAAAATCACCCTTGAAAGGTGAATACCAGCTGACCGGTAAGAGATAGCGACTTGGCGTAGAATATTCATACGTTGGGTGGGTATAGACGCAAATTTCATTATATGGGAGCAACCCGATCAGGGTGCTGCAAGTCGGTCGTTTGGTCGGTTTATGTTTTGGGCCGACCATGTGCTGTACCAGGTAGAGGTACCTTTCATGAATTATAACTCGGTCAGTTTGCCACCGAGCGACGAGTTGCGGGGTGTTTTGGAATGGTTTTGAGTGGAACTATCAAGGAAAAATAAAAATAGAAAATCAGCTTGTCCATGGCCGAAGCTATTAGTGAATCATATAGCAAAATGGGTCCAAAAACGAACGAAATGGGACTTGTACCAAGAATAACGGCAAGTTGGAGAAGAGATAGCAAGTTGGCGTAGAACAATTATAAACTGTGCATGGTATGACCAACAAAAAAGTATATGTGGCCCAGGCGGTAGCTGGCCTCCAAAGTGGAGATATGGGTGATTCATGGTTTGCACCCAAGTATGGCAAAAACTGGTAGAGGTATCTTTCATGAATTATAGCTCAGGCTGTATGGCATTTAGCGGGACGCTTGGCTCTGGCGTGAAATTGTCTTGAGTGGGACTACCAAGGAAAAATACGAACAAAAAATCACCATGTCCACGGACGAAGGTATTAGCGAAACTTAGAGCAAAATTGCGACCAAGTCGCTGGAAATGGCCCTTGAACCAAGTATACCGTCAAGGCGGTACGAGATAGCGAGTTGACGTAGAACATTTATAAGTTTGCCTTTACGAGACGAAAGTTTAGTTATATGGGGCCAACCCGCCCAGGGTTGTCCAAGTCGGTCATATGGCTGATCGAAATTTTCGACCAAGTACTGAGAAAACAGAATAAGGTACCAAGTACCTCAAATAACTTCGGCTGTAGATGTCCGAGCGAAGCAACCGGCATAGCGTTGGAAAGGTCTTTAAGTGCTCTAAACACCCTGAAAGTATGAGAAGGCTATCTGGAAAACTCGTGGAGATATTCGAGAAACATAGGGCCCAAAAGATACCAAGTCGCAGGAAATGGGCCCTCCAAGAACACCCTAAAATCCCAATTACGGCTAAGTTGCAGGCCAGCTAGCGAAGTGAAATGTTCTAGACATAACTAGAACACGTTGATGCGCAACTTTTTGAATCAGAACTTTTTTCGATATCTGGCCCCCAAAGGGGGGATATGGGCGATCCAACGATTTTTCCAAGTTTCGGTACTTTTTACGGTATCGCTCATAGCTCCGGCTGTATGCAAGCAAATGGCAATCTAAGACATGATTTGGAAAGGTATTGAGTAGTACTAACTTACGTTAGAACACAGCGAAGCGCTATCGGTTCATGGCAAGGCCGAGATAAGCAGTCAAAAATGAAAAATGTTGACAAAATGAACAAAAATTACCTTGGTACGCGAATAGCGGCCAGGGATGAAGAGGTACGAAGGTATGGTGGAATAATTATAATTAGGAATTGGTACGATCTATAAGTTTGCCGAAGACCGCAAAGCGCTCAGACCCATAGAAAGTGGCCATTTGGGCCGAACAGTGCGTGCAAAGAGGTGAAAAAGCAAAAATTGCACTTTGTGGGGCGATTTGCGGGGGGAAGGAGGGGTCGTAGGGGTAAATGTCTCATGGCCAAAAAGTCTTATCTCATCAAGATCTAAAACATTGCCGAAGACCGCAAAGCGCTAGCTCGCAATCGAAAAATCGCGATTTTGAAAAATTTCTAAGTGTTGGGCCCCCTAAGGAAAAGTAACAAAAATCACCTTTGGCCCCAATTTTGAGCATGAAGGAGTCGTTTCCGAGGCATGGTGTCTTCGGCAAAAAGTTTCATCTACTCGAGTACTTACGACTAGTCAAATAAAAAATTGAGAAACACAAACGGTATGGCTATGCCGAAGCTCGATACACCCGAAAAAATCCCAAAAAAGTCGAAAATGTCGAAAAATGAGAAAACCCTATATTCGTACTCTACTCGAGCCCTAAATATTGAAAAGTGAAACCCGCGATCGATTTGGAACAAAAAATTGACCTAGGCAAACTTGTATGACGGTCCGCACCTTTGAAAAATCTGGTAAGTGTATTTTAGACAGACTCGGAAAAAGTCGCCCCGAGTCCCCTTACATTAAAAATCCGAAAAAGTCAAAATTGTTGAAAATGTTAAAAAGCCTCTTTTGGTGGTCTATGGCACCCCTAGATAATGAAAAGTGAGGTCCGCGGCCAATCCGGAAGAAAAAGTTAGCTAGGCAAACTTGTATGTCAGTCGATACAAAAAACGGCTCGGTGAGTGTATTTTCGACAGGCTTAAAAAAACAATCCTCTCTCCATACAATTTCAACCGATTTTAAAAATTTCGAGATAGCGCTTTGGTGTCTTCGGCAATAATGTAGAAATCGGGTTTTTAAACACATTTTACTTTTGGGTTTTTTTCGATCCGTCGCTTGGTTCGCCCGCAATCGCGAGAAAACGAAAAAACACGTTTACAAAATTCGTCCGGAATTTTGTGATCGCCGTCCATACATTTTCGATCGATTTTTAAAATTTCGAGATAGCGCTTTGGTGTCTTCGGCAATAATGTAGAAATCGGGTTTTTAAACACATTTTACTTTTGGGTTTTTTTCGATCCGACGCTTAGTTCGCGCGCAATCGAGAGAAAACGAAAAAACACGTTTACAAAATTCGTCCGGAATTTTGTGATCGCCGTCCATACATTTTCGATCGATTTTTAAAATTTCGAGATAGCGCTTTGGTGTCTTCGGCAATAATGTAGAAATCGGGTTTTTAAACACATTTTACTTTTGGGTTTTTTTCGATCCGACGCTTAGTTCGCCCGCAATTGAGAGAAAACGTAAAAACACGTTTACAAAATTCTGGACGAATTTTGTGAACGCTCTCCATACATTTTCGATCGATTTTTAAAATTTCGAGATAGCGCTTTGGTGTCTTCGGCTATAATGTAGAAATCGGGTTTTTAAACACATTTTACTTTTGGGTTTTTTTCGATCCGACGCTTAGTTCGCCCGCAATCGCAAGAAAACGAAAAAACACGTTTACAAAATTCGTCCGGAATTTTGTGAACGCTCTCCATACATTTTCACCTTTGGGTCGTGAATACTGGCTGACCGATAAGAGATAGCGACTTGTCGTAGAATATTTATATGTTGGACGTTGGAAGACGCAGCTTTCATTATATGGGGGCAACCCGGTCAGGGTGCTCCAAGTCGGTCGTTTGGTCGGTTTATGGTTTGGGCCGACCATGTGCTGTACCAGGTTGAGGTACTTTTCATGAATTATAACTCGGTCAGTTTGCCTCCGAGCGACAATCTACAGTGTGATTTGGAATGGTCCTGAGTGGGACTATCAAGGAAAAATACGCAAAGAAATTCAGCATGTTGGTGGGCGAAGCTATTAGCGCAACATGGAGCAACAAGGGTCCAAAAACGAATGAAATGGGACTTGGACCAAGAATAACGGCAAGTTGGAGACGAGTTAGCAAGTTGGCGTAGAATATTTATAAACTGTGCATAATATGACCAACAAAAAAGTATATTTGGCCAAGGCGCTGGCTGGCCTCCAAAGCGGTGATATGGGCGATACAAAGTGTGTACCCAAGTGCGAACAAGTATGGTGAAAACAGGGTAAGGTACCATGTACCTTAAATAACTTCGGCTGTAGGTGGCCTAGCGAGGCAAATGACATACCGTTGGAAAGGTCTTGGGGAGACCTATCTACGCTGAAAGTTTCATGGGGCTGAATTGAAAGACCACGGAGATATTAGGTGATGATGGTCCAATTCGGGGACCAATTCGCAGGAAATGGCACTTGACCAAAACCACCCTTGAAAGGTGATTATCGGCTGACCGGTAAGAGATAGCGACTTGGCGTAGAATATTCATACGTTGGGCGGGTGGAGACGCAACTTTCATTATATGGGAGCAACCCGATCAGGGTGCTCCAAGTCGGTCGTTTGGTCGGTTTATGGTTTGGGCCGATCACGTGGTGCACCAGGTAGAGGTACCTTTCATGAATTATAACTCGGTCAGTTTGCCACCGAGCGACAAGTTGCGGTATGATTTGGAATGATCCTGAGTGGAACTATTAAGGAAAAATACGAATAGAAAATCAGCATGTTGGTGGGCGAAGCTATTAGTGAAACATAGAGCAACAAGGGTCCAAAAACGAATGAAATGGGACTTGAACCAAGAATAACGGCAAGTTGGAGACGAGGTAGCAAGTTGGCGTAGAATATTTATAAATTGTGCATAATATGACCAACAAAAAAGTATATGGGGACAAGGCGGTAGCTGGCCCCCAAAGTGGAGATATGGGTGATTCATGTTTTGCACCCAAGTACGAACAAGTATGGTGAAAACAGGGTAAGGTACCAAGTACCATGAATAACTTCGGCTGTCGATGGCCGAGCGAGGCAAAGCGCATATCGTTGGAAAGGTCTTGGGGAGACCTATCTACCCTGAAAGTTTCATGAGGCTGAGTTGAAAGACCACGGAGATATTAGGTGATGATGGTCCAATTCGGGGACCAAGTCGCAGGAAATGGCACTTGACCAAAATCACCCTTGAAAGGTGAATACCGGCTGAACGGTAAGAGATAGCGACTTTGCGTAGAATATTCATACGTTTGGCAGGTAAAGACGCAACTTTCATTATATGGGAGCAACCCGGTCAGGGTGCTCCAAGTCGGTCGTTTGGTCGGTTTATTGTTTGGGCCGACCATGTGCTGTAGCATGTAGAGGTACCTTTCATGAATTATAACTCGGTCAGTTTGCCACCGAGCGACAAGTTGCGGTATGATTTGGAATGATCCTGAGTGGAACTATTAAGGAAAAATACGAATAGAAAATCAGCATGTTGGTGGGCGAAGCTATTAGTGAAACATAGAGCAACAAGGGTCCAAAAACGAATGAAATGGGACTTGAACCAAGAATAACGGCAAGTTGGAGACGAGGTAGCAAGTTGGCGTAGAATATTTATAAATTGTGCATAATATGACCAACAAAAAATTATATGGGGACAAGGCGGTAGCTGGCCCCCAAAGTGGAGATATGGGTGATTCATGTTTTGCACCCAAGTACGAACAAGTATGGTGAAAACAGGGTAAGGTACCAAGTACCATGAATAACTTCGGCTGTCGATGGCCGAGCGAGGCAAAGCGCATATCGTTGGAAAGGTCTTGGGGAGACCTATCTACCCTGAAAGTTTCATGAGGCTGAGTTGAAAGACCACGGAGATATTAGGTGATGATGGTCCAATTCGGGGACCAAGTCGCAGGAAATGGCACTTGACCAAAACCACCCTTGAAAGGTGATTACCGGCTGACCGGTAAGAGATAGCGACTTGGCGTAGAATATTCATACGTTGGGCGGGTTGAGACGCAACTTTCCTTATATGGAAGCAACCCGGTCAGGGTGCTCCAAGTCGGTCGTTTGGTCGGTTTATGGTTTGGGCCGACCACGTGGTGTACCAAGGTGAGGTACCTTTCATGAATTATAACTCGGTCAGTTTGCCACCGAGCGACAAGTTGCGGTGTGTTTTGGAATGGTCCTGAGTGGAACTATTAAGGAAAAATACGAACAGAAAATCAGCATGTTGGTGGGCGAAGCTATTAGTGAAACATAGAGCAACAAGGGTCCAAAAACGAATGAAATGAGACTTGGACCAAGAATAACCGCAAGTTGTAGACGAGGTAGCAAGTTTGCGTAGAATATTTATAAACTGTGCATAATATGACCAACAAAAAAGTATATGGGGACAAGGCGGTAGCTGGCCTCCAAAGTGGAGATATGGGTGATTCATGTTTTGCACCCAAGTACGAACAAGTATGGTAAAAACAGGGTAAGGTACCAAGTACCATGAATAACTTCGGCTGTAGATGGCCTAGCGAGACAATTTCTATATCGTTGGAAAGGTCTTGGGGAGACCTATCTACCCTGAAAGTTTCATGAGGCTGAGTTGAAAGACCATGGAGATATTAGGTGATGATGGTCCAATTCGGGGACCAAGTCGCAGGAAATGGCACTTGACAAAAATCACCCTTGGAAGGTGAATACTGGCTTACCGGTAAGAGATAGCGACTTGTCGTAGAATATTTATATGTTGGACGTTGGAAGACGCAACTTTCATTATATGGGGGCAACCCGGTCAGGGTGCTCCAAGTCGGTCGTTTGGTCGGTTTATGATTTGGGCCGACCATGTGCTGTACCAGGTAGAGGTACCTTTCATGAATTATAACTCGGTCATTTTGCCACCGAGCGACAAATTGCGTTGTGTTTTGGAATGATCTTAAGTGGGACTATCAAGGAAAAATACAAATAAAAAATCAGCTTGTCCATGGCCGAAGCTATTAGTGAAACATATAGCAAAATGGGTCCAAAAACGAATGAAATGGGACTTGGACCAAGAATAACGGCAAGTTGGAGAAGAGATAGCAAGTTGGCGTAGTACAATTATATTTAGTGCATGGTATGACCAACAAAAAAGTATATGGGGCCAAGGTGCTGGCTGGCCTCCAAAGTTGAGATATGGGCGATCCAAAGTTTGTACCCAAGTATGGCAAAAACTGGTAGAGGTACCTTTCATGAATTACTGCTTAGGCTGTATGGCACTTAGCGGGACGCTTGGCTCTGGTATGGAATAGTCTTGAGTGGGACTATCAAGAAAAAATACGAACAAAAAATCACCATGTCCACGGACGAAGGTATTAGCGAAACTTAGAGCGAAATTGCGACCAAGTCGCTGGAAATGGCCCTTGAACCAAGTATACCGTCAAGGCGGTACGAGATAGCGAGTTGACGTAGAACATTTATAAGTTTGCCTTTACGAGACGAAAGTTTAGTTGTATGGGGCCAACCCGCCCAGGGTTGTCCAAGTCGGTCATATGGCTGATCGAAATTTTCGACCAAGTACTGAGAAAACAGGGTAAGGTACCAAGTACCTCAAATAACTTCGGCTGTAGATGTCCGAGCGAAGCAAACGGCATAGCGTTGGAAAGGTCTTGAAGTGCTTTAAACACCCTGAAAGTATGAGAACGCTATCTGGAAAACTCGTGGAGATATTAGCGAAACATAGGGCCCAAAAGATACCAAGTCGCAGGAAATGGGCCCTCCAAGAACACCCCAAAATCCCAATTACGGCTACGTTGCAGGCCAGCTAGCGAAGTGAAATGTTCTAGACATAACTAGAACACGTTGATGCGCAACTTTTTGAATAAGAACTTTTTTCGATATCTGGCCCCCAAAGGGGGGATATGGGCGATCCAAGGATTTTTCCAAGTTTCGGTACTTTTTACGGTATCGCTCATAGCTCCGGCTGTATGCAAGCAAATGGCAACCTAAGACATGATTTGGAAAGAATAAGAGTAGTACTAACTTACGATAGAACCCAGCGAAGCGCTATCGGTTCATGGCAAGGCCGATATAAGCAGTCAAAGATGAAAAATGTTGACAAAATGAACAAAAATTACCTTGGTACGCGAATAGTGGCCAGGGATGAAGAGGTACGAAGGTGGTGGGGAATAATTATAATTAGGAATTGGTACGATCTATAAGTTTGCCGAAGACCGCAAAGCGCTCAGACCCATAGAAAGTGGCCATTTGGGCCGAACAGTGCGTGCAAAGAGGTGAAAAAGCAAAAATTGCACTTTGTGGGGCGATTTGCGGGGGGAAGGAGGGGTCGGAGGGGTAAATGTCTCATGGCCAAAAAGTCTTATCTCATCAAGATCTAAAACATTGCCGAAGACCGCAAAGCGCTAGCTCGCAATCGAAAAATCGCGATTTTGAAAATTTTCTAAGTGTTGGGCCCCCTAAGGAAAAGTAACAAAAATCACCTTTGGCCCCAATTTTGAGCATGAAGGAATCGTTTCCGAGGCATGGTGTCTTCGGCAAAAAGTTTCATCTACTCGAGTACTTACGACTAGTCAAATAAAAAATTGAGAAACACAAACGGTATGGCTATGCCGAAGCTCGATACACCCGAAAAAATCCCAAAAAAGTCGAAAATGTCGAAAAATGAGAAAACCCTATATTCGTACTCTACTCGAGCCCTAAATATTGAAAAGTGAAACCCGCGATCGATTTAAAACAAAAAATTGACCTAGGCAAAGTTGTATGACGGTCCGCACCTTTGAAAAATCTGGTAAGTGTATTTTAGACAGACTCGAAAAAAGTCGCCCCGAGTCCCCTTACGTTGAAAATCCGAAAAAGTCGAAATTGTTGAAAATGTTAAAAAGCCTCTTTTGGTGGTCCATGGCACCACTAGATATTGAAAAGTGAGGTCCGCGGCCAATCCGGAAGAAAAAGTTAGCTAGGCAAACTTGTATGTCGGTCGATACAAAAAACGGCTCGGTGAGTGTATTTTCGACAGGCTTCAAAAAACAATCCTTTCTCCATACAATTTCAATCGATTTTAAAAATTTCGAGATAGCGCTTTGAAGTCTTCGGCAATAATGTAGAAATCGGGTTTTTAAACACATTTTACTTTTGGGTTTTTTTCGATCCGACGCTTAGTTCGCCCGCAATTGAGAGAAAACGAAAAAACACGTTTACAAAATTCGTCCGGAATTTTGTGATCGCCGTCCATACATTTTCGATCGATTTTTAAAATTTCGAGATAGCGCTTTGGTGTCTTCGGCAATAATGTAGAAATCGGGTTTTTAAACACATTTTACTTTTGGGTTTTTTTCGATCCGACGCATAGTTCGCGCGCAATCGAGAGAAAACGGAAAAACACGTTTACAAAATTCGTCCGGAATTTTGTGAACGCTCTCCATACATTTTCACCTTTGGGTCGTGAATACCGGCTGACCGATAAGAGATAGCGACTTGTCGTAGAATATTTATATGTTGGACGTTGGAAGACGCAACTTTCATTATATGGGAGCAACCCGGCCAGGGTGCTCCAAGTCGGTCGTTTGGTCGGTTTATGATTTGGGCCGACCATGTGCTGTACCAGGTAGAGGTACCTTTCATGAATTATAACTCGGTCAGTTTGCCACCGAGCGACAATCTACGGTGTGATTTGGAATGGTCCTGAGTGGGACTATCAAGGAAAAATACGCAAAGAAATTCAGCATGTTGGTGGGCGAAGCTATTAGCGAAACATGGAGCAACAAGGGTAAAAAAACGAATGAAATGGGACTTGGACCAAGAATAACGGCAAGTTGGAGACGAGTTAGCAAGTTGGCGTAGAATATTTATAAACTGTGCATAATATGACCAACAAAAAAGTATATGGGGACAAGGCGGTAGCTGGCCTCCAAAAAGGTGAATTGGGCGATACAAAGTGTGTACCCAAGTGCGAACAAGTATGGAAAAAACAGGGTAAGGTACCAAGTACCATGAATAACTTCGGCTGTAGGTGGCCTAGCGAGGCAAATGACATACCGTTGGACAGGTCTTGGGGAGACCTATCTACCCTGAAAGTTTCATGGGGCTGAATTGAAAGACCACGGAGATATTAGGTGATGATGGTCCAATTCGGGGACCAAGTCGCAGGAAATGGCACTTGACCAAAACCACCCTTGAAAGGTGATTACCGGCTGACCGGTAAGAGATAGCGACTTGGCGTAGAATATTCATACGTTGGGCGGGTAGAGACGCAACTTTCATTATATGGAAGCAACCCGGTCAGGGTGCTCCAAGTCGGTCGTTTGGTCGGTTTATGATTTGGGCCGACCATGTGCTGTACCAGGTAGAGGTACCTTTCATGAATTATAACTCGGTCAGTTTGCCTCCGAGCGACAATCTACGGTGTGATTTGGAATGGTTTTGAGTAAAACTATTACGGAAAAATACGAACAGAAAATCAGCATGTTGGTGGGCGAAGCTATTAGTGAAACATAGAGCAACAAGGGTTCAAAAACTAATGAAATGAGACTTGGACCAAGAATAACGGCAAGTTGGAGACGAGTTAGCAAGTTGGCGTAGAATATTTATAAACTGTGCATAATATGACCAACAAAAAAGTATATGGGGACAAGGCGGTAGCTGGCCCCCAAAGTGGAGATATGGGTGATTCATGTTTTGCACCCAAGTACGAACAAGTATGGTGAAAACAGGGTAAGGTACCAAGTACCTTTAATAACTTCGGCTGTAGATGGCCTAGCGAGACAATTGGCATATCGTTGGAAAGGTCTTGGGTAGACCTATCTACCCTGAAAGTTTCATGAGGCTGAGTTGAAAGACTACGGAGATATTAGGTGATGATGGTTCAATTCGGGGACCAAGTCGCAGGAAATGGCACTTGACCAAAATCACCTTTGAAAGGTGAATACCGGCTGACCGGTGAGAGATAGCGACTTGGCGTAGAATATTTATATGTTGGACGTTGGAAGACGCAACTTTGATTATATGGGAGCAACCCGGTCAGGGTGCTCCAAGTCGGTCGTTTGGTCGGTTAATGATTTGGGCCGACCATGTGCTGTACCAGGTAGAGGTACCTTTCATGAATTATAACTCGGTCATTTCGCCACCGAGCGACAAGTTGCGTTGTGTTTTGGAATGATCTTAAGTGGGACTATCAAGGAAAAATACAAATAAAAAATCAGCTTGTCAATGGCCGAAGCTATTAGTGAAACATATAGCAAAATGGGTCCGAAAACGAATGAAATGGGACTTGGACCAAGAATAACGGCAAGTTAGAGACGAGTTAGCAAGTTGGCGTAGAACAATTATATTTGGTGCATGGTATGACCAACAAAAAAGTATATGAGGCCAAGGTGCTGGCTGGCCTCCAAAGTGGAGATATGGGCGATTCAAAGTTTGTACCCAAGTACGAACAAGTATGGAAAAAACAGGGTAAGGTACCAAGTACCATTAATAACTTCGGCTGTAGATGGCCGAGCAAGACAAACGGCATACCGTTGGAAAGGTCTTGGGGAGACCTATCTACCCTGAAAGTTTCATGAGGCTGAGTGGAAAGACCACGGAGATATTAGGTGATGATGGTCCAATTCGCGGACCAAGTCGCAGGAAATGGCACTTGACCAAAATCACCCTTGAAAGATGAATACCGGCTGACCGGTAAGAGATAGCGACTTGTCGTAGAATATTTATATGTTGGACGTTTGAAGACGCAACTTTCATTATATGGGAGCAACCCGGTCAGGGTGCTCCAAGTCGGTCGTTTGGTCGGTTTATGATTTGGGCCGACCATGTGCTGTACCAGGTAGAGGTACCTTTCATGAATTATAACTCGGTCAGTTTGCCACCGAGCGACAAGTCACGGTATGATTTGGAATGGTCCTGAGTGGAACTATTACGGAAAAATACAAACAGAAAATCAGCATGTTGGTGGGCGAAGCTATTAGTGAAACATAGAGCAACAAGGGTCCAAAAACGAATGAAATGGGACTTGAACCAAGAATAACGGCAAGTTGGAGACGAGATAGCAAGTTGGCGTAGAATATTTATAAACTGTGCATGGTATGACCAACAAAAAAGTATATGGGGACAAGGCGGTAGCTGGCCCCCAAAGTGGAGATATGGGTGATTCATGTTTTGCACCCAAGTACGAACAAGTATGGTGAAAACAGGGTAAGGTACCAAGTACCATGAATAACTTCGGCTGTAGATGGCCTAGCGAGGCAAATCACATACCGTTGGAAAGGTCTTGGGGAGACCTATCTACCCTGAAAGTTTCATGAGGCTGAGTTGAAAGACCACGGAGATATTAGGTGATGATGGTCCAATTCGGGGACCAAGTCGCAGGAAATGGCACTTGACCAAAACCACCCTTGAAAGGTGATTACCGGCTGACCGGTAAGAGATAGCGACTTGGCGTAGAATATTCATACGTTGGGTGGGTATAGACGCAAATTTCATTATATGGGAGCAACCCGATCAGGGTGCTGCAAGTCGGTCGTTTGGTCGGTTTATGTTTTGGGCCGACCATGTGCTGTACCAGGTAGAGGTACCTTTCATGAATTATAACTCGGTCAGTTTGCCACCGAGCGACGAGTTGCGGGGTGTTTTGGAATGGTTTTGAGTGGAACTATCAAGGAAAAATAAAAATAGAAAATCAGCTTGTCCATGGCCGAAGCTATTAGTGAATCATATAGCAAAATGGGTCCAAAAACGAACGAAATGGGACTTGTACCAAGAATAACGGCAAGTTGGAGAAGAGATAGCAAGTTGGCGTAGAACAATTATAAACTGTGCATGGTATGACCAACAAAAAAGTATATGTGGCCCAGGCGGTAGCTGGCCTCCAAAGTGGAGATATGGGTGATTCATGGCTTGCACCCAAGTATGGCAAAAACTGGTAGAGGTACCTTTCATGAATTATAACTCAGGCTGTATGGCACTTAGCGGGACGCTTGACTCTGGTATGGAATAGTCCTGAGTGGGACTATCAAGGAAAAATACGAACAAAAAATAACCATGTCCACGGACGAAGGTATTAGCGAAACTTAGAGCGAAATTGCGACCAAAACGCTGGAAATGGCCCTTGAACCAAGTATACCGTCAAGGCGGTACGAGAAAGCGAGTTGACGTAGAACATTTATAAGTTTGCCTTTACGAGACAAAAGTTTAGTTATATGGGGCCAACCCGCCCAGGGTTGTCCAAGTCGGTCATATGGCTGATCGAAATTTTCGACCAAGTACTGAGAAAACAGGGTAAGGTACCAAGTACCTCGAATAACTTCGGCTGTAGATGTCCGAGCGAAGCAAACGGCATAGCGTTGGAAAGGTCTTGAAGTGCTCTAAACACCCTGAAAGTATGAGAACGCTATCTGGAAAACTCGTGGAGATATTAGCGAAACATAGGGCCCAAAAGATACCAAGTCGCAGGAAATGGGCCCTCCAAGAACACCCTAAAATCCCAATTACGGCTAAGTTGCAGGCCAGCTAGCGAAGTGAAGTGTTCTATGCATAACTAGAACACGTTGATGCGCAACTTTTTGAATCAGAACTTTTTTCGATATCTGGCCCCCAAAGGGGGGATATGGGCGATCAAACGATTTTTCCAAGTTTCGGTACTTTTTACGGTATCGCTCATAGCTCCGGCTGTACGCAAGCAAATGGCAACCTAAGATATGATTTGGAAAGGTAAAGAGTAGTACTAACTTACGTTAGAACACAGCGAAGCGCTATCGGTTCATGGCAAGGCCGATATAAGCAGTCAAAAATGAAAAATGTTGACAAAATGAACAAAAATTACCTTGGTACGCGAATAGCGTCCAGGGATGAAGAGGTACGAAGGTGGTGTGGAATAAATATAATTAGGACTTGGTACGCTCTAAAAGTTTGCCGAAGACCGCAAAGCGCTCAGACCCATAGAAAGTGGCCATTTGGGCCGAACAGTGCGTGCAAAGAGGTGAAAAAGCAAAAATTGCACTTTGGGGGGCGATTTGCGGGGGGAAGGAGGGGTCGGAGGGGTAAATGTCTCATGGCCAAAAAGTCTTATCTCATCAAGATCTAAAACATTGCCGAAGACCGCAAAGCGCTAGCTCGCAATCGAAAAATCGAGATTTTGAAAATTTTCTAAGTGTTGGGCCCCCTAAGGAAAAGTAACAAAAATCACCTTTGGCCCCAATTTTGAGCATGAAGGAGTCGTTTCCGAGGCATGGTGTCTTCGGCAAAAAGTTTCATCTACTCGAGTACTTACGACTAGTCAAATAAAAAATTGAGAAACACAAACGGTATGGCTATGCCGAAGCTCGATACACCCGAAAAAATCCCAAAAAAGTCGAAAATGTCGAAAAATGAGAAAACCCTATATTCGTACTCTACTCGAGCCCTAAATATTGAAAAGTGAAACCCGCGATCGATTTGGAACAAAAAATTGACCTACGCAAAGTTGTATGACGGTCCGCACCTTTGAAAAATCTGGTAAGTGTATTTTAGACAGACTCGGAAAAAGTCGCCCCGAGTCCCCTTACATTAAAAATCCGAAAAAGTCGAAATTGTTGAAAATGTTAAAAAGCCTCTTTTGGTGGTCCATGGCACCACTAGATATTGAAAAGTGAGGTCCGCGGCCAATCCGGAAGAAAAAGTTAGCTAGGCAAACTTGTTTGTCGGTCGATACAAAAAACGGCTCGGTGAGTGTATTTTCGACAGGCTTCAAAAAACAATCCTTTCTCCATACAATTTCAATCGATTTTAAAAATTTCGAGATAGCGCTTTGAAGTCTTCGGCAATAATGTAGAAATCGGGTTTTTAAACACATTTTACTTTTGGGTTTTTTTCGATCCGTCGCTTGGTTCGCCCGCAATCGCGAGAAAACGAAAAAACACGTTTACAAAATTCCGGACGAATTTTGTGATCGCCGTCCATACATTTTCGATCGATTTTTAAAATTTCGAGATAGCGCTTTGGTGTCTTCGGCAATAATGTAGAAATCGGGTTTTTAAACACATTTTACTTTTGGGTTTTTTTCGATCCGACGCATAGTTCGCGCGCAATCGCGAGAAAACGAAAAAACACGTTTACAAAATTCCGGACGAATTTTGTGAACGCCGTCCATACATTTTCGATCGATTTTTAAAATTTCGAGATAGCGCTTTGGTGTCTTCGGCAATAATGTAGAAATCGGGTTTTTAAACACATTTTACTTTTGGGTTTTTTTCGATCCGTCGCTTGGTTCGCCCGCAATCGCGAGAAAACGAAAAAACACGTTTACAAAATTCCGGACGAATTTTGTGAACGCCGTCCATACATTTTCGATCGATTTTTAAAATTTCGAGATAGCGCTTTGGTGTCTTCGGCAATAATGTAGAAATCGGGTTTTTAAACACATTTTACTTTTGGGTTTTTTTCGATCCGACGCATAGTTCGCGCGCAATCGAGAGAAAACGGAAAAACACGTTTACAAAATTCCGGACGAATTTTGTGATCGCCGTCCATACATTTTCGATCGATTTTTAAAATTTCGAGATAGCGCTTTGGTGTCTTCGGCAATAATGTAGAAATCGGGTTTTTAAACACATTTTACTTTTGGGTTTTTTTCGATCCGTCGCTTAGTTCGCCCGCAATTGAGAGAAAACGGAAAAACACGTTTACAAAATTCGTCCGGAATTGTGTGAACGCTCTCCATACATTTTCACCTTTGGGTCGTGAATACCGGCTGACCGATAAGAGATAGCGACTTGTCGTAGAATATTTATATGTTGGACGTTGGAAGACGCAACTTTCATTATATGGGAGCAACCCGGTCAGGGTGCTCCAAGTCGGTCGTTTGGTCGGTTTATGGTTTGGGCCGACCATGTTCTGTAGCAGGTAGAGGTACCTTTCATGAATTATAACTCGGTCAGTTTGCCACCGAGCGACAAGTTGCGGTTTGATTTGGAATGGTATTGAAAGGAACTATTACGGAAAAATACGAATAGAAAATCAGCATGTTGGTGGGCGAAGCTATTAGTGAAACATAGAGCAACAAGGGTCCAAAAACGAATGAAATGAGACTTGGACCAAGAATAACCGCAAGTTGGAGACGAGGTAGCAAGTTGGCGTAGAATATTAATAAACTGTGCATAATGTGACCAACAAAAAAGTATATGGGGACAAGGCGGTAGCTGGCCCCCAAAGTGGAGATATGGGTGATTCATGTTTTGCACCCAAGTACGAACAAGTATGGTGAAAACAGGGTAAGGTACCAAGTACCATGAATAACTTCGGCTGTCGATGGCCGAGCGAATCAAAGCGCATATCGTTGGAAAGGTCTTGAGGAGACCTATCTACCCTGGAAGTTTCATGAGGCTGAGTTGAAAGACCACGGAGATATTAGGTGATGATGGTCCAATTCGGGGACCAAGTCGCAGGAAATGGCACTTGACCAAAACCACCCTTGAAAGGTGATTACCGGCTGACCGGTAAGAGATAGCGACTTGGCGTAGAATATTCATACGTTGGGCGGGTCGATACGCAACTTTCCTTATATGGAAGCAACCCGGTCAGGGTGCTCCAAGTCGGTCGTTTGGTCGGTTTATGGTTTGGGCCGACCACGTGGTGTACCAAGGTGAGGTACCTTTCATGAATTATAACTCGGTCAGTTTGCCACCGAGCGACAAGTTGCGGTGTGTTTTGGAATGGTCCTGAGTGGAACTATTAGGGAAAAATACGAACAGAAAATCAGCATGTTGGTGGGCGAAGCTATTAGTGAAACATAGAGCAACAAGGGTCCAAAAACGAATGAAATGGGACTTGAACCAAGAATAACGGCAAGTTGGAGACGAGGTAGCAAGTTAACGTGGAATATTTATAAACTGTGCATAATATGACCAACAAAAAAGTATATGGGGACAAGGCGGTAGCTGGCCCCCAAAGTGGAGATATGGGTGATTCATGTTTTGCACCCAAGTACGAACAAGTATGGTGAAAACAGGGTAAGGTACCAAGTACCATGAATAACTTCGGCTGTGGATGGCCTAGCGAGGCAAATCACATACCGTTGGAAAGGTCTTGGGGAGACCTATCTACCCTGAAAGTTTCATGAGGCTGAGTTGAAAGACCACGGAGATATTAGGTGATGATGGTCCAATTCGGGGACCAAGTCGCAGGAAATGGCACTTGACCAAAATCACCTTTGAAAGGTGAATACCGGCTGACCGGTAAGAGATAGCGACTTGGCGTAGAATATTCATACGTTGGGTGGGTATAGACGCAAATTTCATTATATGGGAGCAACCCGATCAGGGTGCTGCAAGTCGGTCGTTTGGTCGGTTTATGTTTTGGGCCGACCATGTGCTGTACCAGGTAGAGGTACCTTTCATGAATTATAACTCGGTCAGTTTGCCACCGAGCGACGAGTTGCGGGATGTTTTGGAATGGTCTTGAGTGGAACTATCAAGGAAAAATAAAAATAGAAAATCAGCTTGTCCATGGCCGAAGCTATTAGTGAATCATATAGCAAAATGGGTCCAAAAACGAACGAAATGGGACTTGTACCAAGAATAACGGCAAGTTGGAGAAGAGATAGCAAGTTGGCGTAGAACAATTATAAACTGTGCATGGTATGACCAACAAAAAAGTAAATGTGGCCCAGGCGGTAGCTGGCCTCCAAAGTGGAGATATGGGTGATTCATGGCTTGCACCCAAGTATGGCAAAAACTGGTAGAGGTACCTTTCATGAATTATAACTCAGGCTGTATGGCACTTAGCGGGACGCTTGACTCTGGTATGGAATAGTCCTGAGTGGGACTATCAAGGAAAAATACGAACAAAAAATAACCATGTCCACGGACGAAGGTATTAGCGAAACTTAGAGCGAAATTGCGACCAAAACGCTGGAAATGGCCCTTGAACCAAGTATACCGTCAAGGCGGTACGAGATAGCGAGTTGACGTAGAACATTTATAAGTTTGCCTTTACGAGACAAAAGTTTAGTTATATGGGGTCAACCCGCCCAGGGTTGTCCAAGTCGGTCATATGGCTGATCGAAATTTTCGACCAAGTACTGAGAAAACAGGGTAAGGTACCAAGTACCTCGAATAACTTCGGCTGTAGATGTCCGAGCGAAGCAAACGGCATAGCGTTGGAAAGGTCTTGAAGTGCTCTAAACACCCTGAAAGTATGAGAACGCTATCTGGAAAACTCGTGGAGATATTAGCGAAACATAGGGCCCAAAAGATACCAAGTCGCAGGAAATGGGCCCTCCAAGAACACCCTAAAATCCCAATTACGGCTAAGTTGCAGGCCAGCTAGCGAAGTGAAATGTTCTAGACATAACTAGAACACGTTGATGCGCAACTTTTTGAATCAGAACTTTTTTCGATATCTGGCCCCCAAAGGGGGGATATGGGCGATCAAACGATTTTTCCAAGTTTCGGTACTTTTTACGGTATCGCTCATAGCTCCGGCTGTACGCAAGCAAATGGCAACCTAAGATATGATTTGGAAAGGTAAAGAGTAGTACTAACTTACGTTAGAACACAGCGAAGCGCTATCGGTTCATGGCAAGGCCGATATAAGCAGTCAAAAATGAAAAATGTTGACAAAATGAACAAAAATTACCTTGGTACGCGAATAGTGGCCAGGGATGAAGAGGTACGAAGGTGGTGGGGAATAATTATAATTAGGAATTGGTACGATCTATAAGTTTGCCAAAGACCGCAAAGCGCTCAGACCCATAGAAAGTGGCCATTTGGGCCGAACAGTGCGTGCAAAGAGGTGAAAAAGCAAAAATTGCACTTTGATGGGCGATTTGCGGGGGGAAGGAGGGGTCGGAGGGGTAAATGTCTCATAGCCAAAAAGTCTTATCTCATCAAGATCTAAAACATTGCCGAAGACCGCAAAGCGCTAGCTCGCAATCGAAAAATCGCGATTTTGAAAATTTTCTAAGTGTTGGGCCCCCTAAGGAAAAGTAACAAAAATCACCTTTGGCCCCAATTTTGAGCATGAAGGAGTCGTTTCCGAGGCATGGTGTCTTCGGCAAAAAGTTTCATCTACTCGAGTACTTACGACTAGTCAAATAAAAAATTGAGAAACACAAACGGTATGGCTATGCCGAAGCTCGATACACCCGAAAAAATCCCAAAAAAGTCGAAAATGTCGAAAAATGAGAAAACCCTATATTCGTACTTTACTCGAGCCCTAAATATTGAAAAGTGAAACCCGCGATCGATTTGGAACAAAAAATTGACCTAAGCAAAAATGTATGACGTTCCGCACCTTTGAAAAATCTGGTAAGTGTATTTTAGACAGACTCGAAAAAAGTCGCCCCGAGTCCCCTTACGTTGAAAATCCGAAAAAGTCGAAATTGTTGAAAATGTTAAAAAGCCTCTTTTGGTGGTCCATGGCACCACTAGATATTGAAAAGTGAGGTCCGCGGCCAATCCGGAAGAAAAAGTTAGCTAGGCAAACCTGTTTGTCGGTCGATACAAAAAACGGCTCGGTGAGTATATTTTCGACAGGCTTCAAAAAACCATCCTTTCTCCATACAATTTCAATCGATTTTAAAAATTTCGAGATAGCGCTTTGAAGTCTTCGGCAATAATGTAGAAATCGGGTTTTTAAACACATTTTACTTTTGGGTTTTTTTCGATCCGTCGCTTGGTTCGCCCGCAATCGCGAGAAAACGAAAAAACACGTTTACAAAATTCCGGACGAATTTTGTGAACGCCGTCCATACATTTTCGATCGATTTCTAAAATTTCGAGATAGCGCTTTGGTGTCTTCGGCAATAATGTAGAAATCGGGTTTTTAAACACATTTTACTTTTGCGTTTTTTTCGATCCGACGCTTAGTTCGCCCGCAATTGAGAGAAAACGGAAAAACACGTTTACAAAATTCCGGACGAATTTTGTGATCGCCGTCCATACATTTTCGATCGATTTTTAAAATTTCGAGATAGCGCTTTGGTGTCTTCGGCAATAATGTAGAAATCGGGTTTTTAAACACATTTTACTTTTGGGTTTTTTTCGATCCGACGCACAGTTCGCGCGCAATCGAGAGAAAACGGAAAAACACGTTTACAAAATTCCGGACGAATTTTGTGATCGCCGTCCATACATTTTCGATCGATTTTTAAAATTTCGAGATAGCGCTTTGGTGTCTTCGGCAATAATGTAGAAATCGGGTTTTTAAACACATTTTACTTTTGGGTTTTTTTCGATCCGTCGCTTGGTTCGCCCGCAATCGCGAGAAAACGAAAAAACACGTTTACAAAATTCGTCCGGAATTTTGTGATCGCCGTCCATACATTTTCGATCGATTTTTAAAATTTCGAGATAGCGCTTTGGTGTCTTCGGCAATAATGTAGAAATCGGGTTTTTAAACACATTTTACTTTTGGGTTTTTTTCGATCCGACGCTTAGTTCGCCCGCAATGGAAAGAAAACGAAAAAACACGTTTACAAAATTCGTCCGGAATTTTGTGAACGCCATCCATACATTTTCGATCGATTTTTAAAATTTCGAGATAGCGCTTTGGTGTCTTCGGCAATAATGTAGAAATCGGGTTTTTAAACACATTTTACTTTTGGGTTTTTTTCGATCCGACGCTTAGTTCGCCCGCAATTGAGAGAAAACGGAAAAACACGTTTACAAAATTCCGGACGAATTTTGTGAACGCCGTCCATACATTTTCGATCGATTTTTAAAATTTCGAGATAGCGCTTTGGTGTCTTCGGCAATAATGTAGAAATCGGGTTTTTAAACACATTTTACTTTTGGGTTTTTTTCGATCCGACGCTTAGTTCGCCCGCAATTGAGAGAAAACGGAAAAACACGTTTACAAAATTCGTCCGGAATTGTGTGAACGCTCTCCATACATTTTCACCTTTGGGTCGTGAATACCGGCTGACCGATAAGAGATAGCGACTTGTCGTAGAATATTTATATGTTGGACGTTGGAAGACGCAACTTTCATTATATGGGAGCAACCCGGTCAGGGTGCTCCAAGTCGGTCGTTTGGTCGGTTTATGGTTTGGGCCGACCATGTGCTGTAGCAGGTAGAGGTACCTTTCATGAATTATAACTCGGTCAGTTTGCCACCGAGCGACAAGTTGCGGTTTGATTATGAATGGTATTGAAAGGAACTATTACGGAAAAATACGAATGGAAAATCAGCATGTTGGTGGGCGAAGCTATTAGTGAAACATAGAGCAACAAGGGTCCAAAAACGAATGAAATGGGACTTGAACCAAGAATAACGGCAAGTTGGAGACGAGGTAGCAAGTTGGCGTAGAATATTTATAAATTGTGCATAATATGACCAACAAAAAAGTATATGGGGACAAGGCGGTAGCTGGCCCCCAAAGTGGAGATATGGGTGATTCATGTTTTGCACCCAAGTACGAACAAGTATGGTGAAAACAGGGTAAGGTACCAAGTACCATGAATAACTTCGGCTGTCGATGGCCGAGCGAGGCAAAGCGCATATCGTTGGAAAGGTCTTGGGGAGACCTATCTACCCTGAAAGTTTCATGAGGCTGAGTTGAAAGACCACGGAGATATTAGGTGATGATGGTCCAATTCGGGGACCAAGTCGCAGGAAATGGCACATGACCAAAATCACCCTTGAAAGGTGATTACCGGCTGAACGGTAAGAGATAGCGACTTGTCGTAGAATATTTATATGTTGGACGTTGGAAGACGCAACTTTCATTATATGGGAGCAACCCGGTCAGGGTGCTCCAAGTCGGTCGTTTGGTCGGTTTATGTTTTGGGCCGACCATGTGCTGTACCAGGTTGAGGTACCTTTCATGAATTATAACTCGGTCAGTTTTTCACCGAGCGACAAGTTACGCTGAGATTTGGAATGGTCTTGAGTAAAACTATTACGGAAAAATACGAACAGAAAATCAGCATGTTGGTGGGCGAAGCTATTAGCGAAACATGGAGCAACAAGGGTCCAAAAACGAATGAAATGGGACTTGGACCAAGAATAACGGCAAGTTGGAGACGAGTTAGCAAGTTGGCGTAGAACAATTATATTTGGTGCATGGTATGACCAACAAAAAAGTATATGAGGCCAAGGTGCTGGCTGGCCTCCAAAGTGGAGATATGGGCGATCCAAAGTTTGTACCCAAGTACGAACAAGTATGGTGAAAACAGGGTAAGGTACCAAGTACCATGAATAACTTCGGCTGTCGATGGCCGAGCGAGGCAAAGCGCATATCGTTGGTAAAGTCTTGGGGAGACCTATCTACCCTGTAAGTTTCATGAGGCTGAGTTGAAAGACCACGGAGATATTAGGTGATGATGGTCCAATTCGGGGACCAAGTCGCAGGAAATGGCACTTGACCAAAATCACCCTTGAAAGATGAATACCGGCTGACCGATAAGAGATAGCGACTTGTCGTAGAATATTTATATGTTGGACGTTGGAAGACGCAACTTTCATTATATGGGAGCAACCCGGTCAGGGTGCTCCAAGTTGGTCGTTTGGTCGGTTTACGGTTTGGGCCGACCATGTGCTGTACCAGGTTGAGGTACTTTTCATGAATTATAACTCGGTCAGTTTGCCTCCGAGCGACAATCTACGGTGTGATTTGGAATGGTCCTGAGTGGGACTATCAAGGAAAAATACGCAAAGAAATTCAGCATGTTGGTGGGCGAAGCTATTAGCGAAACATGGAGCAACAAGGGTCCAAAAACGAATGAAATGGGACTTGGACCAAGAATAACTGCAAGTTGGAGAAGAGATAGCAAGTTGGCGTAGAACAATTATATTTGGTGCATGGTATGACCAACCAAAAAGTATATGAGGCCAAGGTGCTGGCTGGCCTCCAAAGTGGAGATATGGGCGATCCAAAGTTTGTACCCAAGTACGAACAAGTATGGAAAAAACAGGGTAAGGTACCAAGTACCATTAATAACTTCGGCTGTAGATGGCCGAGCAAGACAAACGGCATACCGTTGGAAAGGTCTTGGGGAGACCTATCTACCCTGAAAGTTTCATGAGGCTGAGTTGAAAGACCACGGAGATATTAGGGGATGATGGTCCAATTCGGGGACCAAGTCGCAGGAAATGGCACTTGACCAAAATCACCCTTGAAAGATGAATACCGGCTGACCGGTAAGAGATAGCGACTTGTCGTAGAATATTCATACGTTGGGCGGGTATAGACGCAAATTTCATTATATGGGAGCAACCCGATCAGGGTGCTCCAAGTCGGTCGTTTGGTCGGTTTATGATTTGGGCCGACCATGTGCTGTACCAGGTAGAGGTACCTTTCATGAATTATAACTCGGTCAGTTTGCCACCGAGCGACGAGTTGCGGGGTGTTTTGGAATGGTTTTGAGTGGAACTATCAAGGAAAAATAAAAATAGAAAATCAGCTTGTCCATGGCCGAAGCTATTAGTGAATCATATAGCAAAATGGGTCCAAAAACGAACGAAATGGGACTTGGACCAAGAATAACGGCAAATTGGAGAAGAGATAGCAAGTTGGCGTAGAAAAATTATAAACTGTGCATGGTATGACCAACAAAAAAGTATATGGGGTCAAGGTGGTAGCTGGCCTCCAAAGTGGAGATATGGGCGATCCAAAGTTTGTACCCAAGTACGAACAAGTATGGAAAAAACAGGGTAAGGTACCAAGTACCATTAATAACTTCGGCTGTAGATGGCCGAGCATGACAAACGGCATACCGTTATAAAGGTCTTGGGGAGACCTATCTACCCTGAAAGTTTCATGACGCTGAATTGAAAGACCACGGAGATATTAGGTGATGATGGTCCAATTCGGGGACCAAGTCGCAGGAAATGGCACTTGACCAAAATCACCCTTGGAAGGTGAATACCGGCTTACCGGTAAGAGATAGCGACTTGGCGTAGAATATTCATACGTTTGGCAGGTAAAGACGCAACTTTCATTATATGGGAGCAACCCGATCAGGGTGCTTCAAGTCGGTCGTTTGGTCGGTTTATGTTTTGGGCCGACCATGTGCTGTACCAGGTTGAGGTACCTTTCATGAATTATAACTCGGTCAGTTTGCCACCGAGCGACAAGTTACGGTATGATTTGGAATGGTTTTGAATGGAACTATCAAGGAAAAATACAAATAAAAAATCAGCTTGTCAATGGCCGAAGCTATTAGTGAAACATATAGCAAAATGGGTCCGAAATCGAATGAAATGGGACTTGGACCAAGAATAACTGCAAGTTGGAGAAGAGATAGCAAGTTGGCGTAGAACAATTATATTTGGTGCATGGTATGACCAACAAAAAAGTATATGAGGCCAAGGTGCTGGCTGGCCTCCAAAGTGGAGATATGGGCGATCCAAAGTTTGTACCCAAGTACGAACAAGTATGGAAAAAAACAGGGTAAGGTACCAAGTACCTTTAATAACTTCGGCTGTAGATGGCCTAGCGAGACAAACGGCATACCGTTGGAAAGGTCTTGAGGAGACCTATTTACCCTGAAAGTTTCATGAGGCTAAGTTGAAAGACCACGGAGATATTAGGTGATGATGGTCCAATTCGGGGACCAAGTCGCAGGAAATGGCACTTGACCAAAATCACCCTTGAAAGGTGATTACCGGCTGACCGGTAAGAGATAGCGACTTGGCGTGGAATATTCATACGTTGGGCGGGTATAGACGCAAATTTCATTATATGGGAGCAACCCGATCAGGGTGCTCCAAGTCGGTCGTTTGGTCGGTTTATGTTTTGGGCCGACCACGTGGTGTACCAAATTGAGGTACCTTTCATGAATTATAACTCGGTCAGTTTGCCACCGAGCGACAAGTTACGGTATGATTTGGAATGGTCCTGAGTGGAACTGTTAAGGAAAAATACGAACAGAAAATCAGCATGTTGGTGGGCGAAGCTATTAGTGAAACATAGAGCAACAAGGGTCCAAAAACGAATGAAATGGGACTTGGACCAAAAATAACGGCAAGTTGGAGACAAGTTAGCAAGTTGGCGTAGAACAATTATATTTGGTGCATGGTATGACCAACCAAAAAGTATATGAGGCCAAGGTGCTGGCTGGCCTCCAAAGTGGAGATATGGGCGATCCAAAGTTTGTACCCAAGTACGAACAAGTATGGAAAAAACAGGGTAAGGTACCAAGTACCATTAATAACTTCGGCTGTAGATGGCCGAGCAAGACAAACGGCATACCGTTGGAAAGGTCTTGGGAAGACCTATCTACCCTGAAAGTTTCATGAGGCTGAGTTGAAAGACCACGGAGATATTAGGGGATGATGGTCCAATTCGGGGACCAAGTCGCAGGAAATGGCACTTGACCAAAACCACCCTTGAAAGATGAATACCGGCTGACCGGTAAGAGATAGCGACTTGTCGTAGAATATTTATATGTTGGACGTTGGAAGACGCAACTTTCATTATATGGGAGCAACCCGGTCAGGGTGCTCCAAGCCGGTCGTTTGGTCGGTTTATGATTTGGGCCGACCATGTGCTGTACCAGGTAGAGGTACCTTTCATGAATTATAACTCAGTCAGTTTGCCACCGAGCGACAAGTTGCGTTGTGTTTTGGAATGATCTTAAGTGGGACTATCAAGGAAAAATACAAATAAAAAATCAGCTTGTCAATGGCCGAAGCTATTAGTGAAACATATAGCAAAATGGGTCCGAAAACGAATGAAATGGGACTTGGACCAAGAATAACTGCAAGTTGGAGAAGAGATAGCAAGTTGGCGTAGAAAAATTATATTTGGTGCATGGTATGACCAACAAAAAAGTATATGAGGCAAAGGTGCTGGCTGGCCTCCAAAGTGGAGATATGGGCGATCGAAAGTTTGTACCCAAGTACGAACAAGTATGGAAAAAACAGGGTAAGGTACCAAGTACCATTAATAACTTCGGCTGTAGATGGCCGAGCAAGACAAACGGCATACCGTTGGAAAGGTCTTGGGGAGACCTATCTACGCTGAAAGTTTCATGGGGCTGAGATGAAAGACCACGGAGATATTAGGTGATGATGGTCCAATTCGGGGACCAAGTCGCAGGAAATGGCACTTGACCAAAATCACCCTTGAAAGGTGATTACCGGCTGACCGGTAAGAGATAGCGACTTGTCGTAGAATATTTATATGTTGGACGTTGGAAGACGCAACTTTCATTATATGGAAGCAACCCGGTCAGGGTGCTCCAAGTCGGTCGTTTGGTCGGTTTATGATTTGGGCCGACCATGTGCTGTACCAGGTAGAGGTACCTTTCATGAATTATAACTCGGTCAGTTTGCCACCGAGCGACAAGTTGCGTTGTGTTTTGGAATGGTCTTAAGTGGGACTATCAAGGAAAAATACAAATAAAAAATCAGCTTGTCAATGGCCGAAGCTATTAGTGAAACATATAGCAAAATGGGTCCGAAAACGAATGAAATGGGACTTGGACCAAGAATAACTGCAAGTTGGAGAAGAGATAGCAAGTTGGCGTAGAACAATTATATTTGGTGCATGGTATAACCAACAAAACAGTATATGCGGCCAAGGTGCTGGCTGGCCTCCAAAGTGGAGATATGGGCGATCCAAAGTTTGTACCCAAGTACGAACAAGTATGGAAGAAACAGGGTAAGGTACCAAGTACCATTAATAACTTCGGCTGTAGATGGCCGAGCAAGACAAACGGCATACCGTTGGAAAGGTCTTGGGGAGACCTATCTACCCTGAAAGTTTCATGAGGCTGAGTTGAAAGACCACGGAGATATTAGGTGATGATAGTCCAATTCGGGGACCAAGTCGCAGGACATGGCACTTGACCAAAATCACCCTTCGAAGGTGAATACCGGCTGACCGGTAAAAGATAGCGACTTGGCGTAGAATATTCATACGTTGGGCGGGTATAGATGCAAATTTTATTATATGGGAGCAACCCGATCAGGGTGCTCCAAGTCGGTCGTTTGGTCGGTTTATGTTTTGGGCCGACCACGTGGTGTACCAAATTGAGGTACCTTTCATGAATTATAACTCGGTCAGTTTGCCACCGAGCGACGAGTTGCGGGGTGTTCTGAAATGGTTTTGAGTGGAACTATCAAGGAAAAATAAAAATAGAAAATCAGCTTGTCCATGGCCGAAGCTATTAGTGAATCATATAGCAAAATGGGTCCAAAAACGAACGAAATGGGACTTGGACCAAGAATAACGGCAAGTTGGAGAAGTGATAGCAAGTTGGCGTAGAACAATTATAAACTGTGCATGGTATGACCAACAAAAAAGTATATGTGGCCCAGGCGGTAGCTGGCCTCCAAAGTGGAGATATGGGTGATTCATGGTTTGCACCCAAGTATGGCAAAAACTGGTAGAGGTACCTTTCATGAATTATAACTCAGGCTGTATGGCACTTAGCGGGACGCTTGACTCTGGTATGGAATAGTCCTGAGTGGGACTATCAAGGAAAAATACGAACAAAAAATAACCATGTCCACGGACGAAGGTATTAGCGAAACTTAGAGCGAAATTGCGACCAAGTCGCTGGAAATGGCCCTTGAACCAAGTATACCGTCAAGGCGGTACGAGATAGCGAGTTGTTGTAGAACATTTATAAGTTTGCCTTTACGAGACAAAAGTTTAGTTATATGGGGCCAACCCGCCCAGGGTTGTCCAAGTCGGTCATATGGCTGATCGAAATTTTCGACCAAGTACTGAGAAAACAGGGTAAGGTACCAAGTACCTCGAATAACTTCGGCTGTAGATGTCCGAGCGAAGCAAACGGCATAACGTTGGAAAGGTCTTGAAGTGTTCTAAACACCCTGAAAGTATGAGAGCGCTATCTGGAAAACTCGTGGAGATATTAGCGAAACATAAGGCCCAAAAGATACCAAGTCGCAGGAAATGGGCCCTCCAAGAACACCCTAAAATCCCAATTACGGCTAAGTTGCAGGCCAGCTAGCGTAGTAAAATGTTCTAGACATAACTAGAACACGTTGATGCGCAACTTTTTGAATAAGATTTTTTTTCGATATCTGGCCCCCAAAGGGGGGATATGGGCGATCCAAAGATTTTTCCAAGTTTCGGTACTTTTTACGGTATCGCTCATAGCTCCGGCTGTATGCAAGCAAATGACAATCTAAGACATGATTTGGAAAGGTTTTGAGTAGTACTAACTTACGTTAGAACACAGCGAAGCGCTATCGGTTCATGGCAAGGCCGATATATACAGTCAAAAATGAAAAATGTTGACAAAATGAACAAAAATTACTTTGGTACGCGAATAGTGGCCAGGGATGAAGAGGTACGAAGGTGGTGTGGAATAATTATAATTAGGGCTTGGTACGCTCTAAAAGTTTGCCAAAGACCGCAAAGCGCTCAGACCCATAGAAAGTGGCCATTTGGGCCGAACAGTGCGTGCAAAGAGGTGAAAAAGCAAAAATTGCACTTTGTGGGGCGATTTGCGGGGGGAAGGAGGGGTCGGAGGGGTAAATGTCTCATGGCCAAAAAGTCTTATCTCATCAAGATCTAAAACATTGCCGAAGACCGCAAAGCGCTAGCTCGCAATCGAAAAATCGCGATTTTGAAAATTTTCTAAGTGTTGGGCCCCCTAAGGAAAAGTAACAAAAATCACCTTTGGCCCCAATTTTGAGCATGAAGGAGTCGTTTCCGAGGCATGGTGTCTTCGGCAAAAAGTTTCATCTACTCGAGTACTTACGACTAGTCAAATAAAAAATTGAGAAACACAAACGGTATGGCTATGCCGAAGCTCGATACACCCGAAAAAACCCCAAAAAAGTCGAAAATGTCGAAAAATGAGAAAACCCTATATTCGTACTTTACTCGAGCCCTAAATATTGAAAAGTGAAACCCGCGATCGATTTGGAACAAAAAATTGACCTAGGCAAAGTTGTATGACGGTCCGCACCTTTGAAAAATCTGGTAAGTGTATTTTAGACAGACTCGAAAAAAGTCGCCCCGAGTCCCCTTACGTTGAAAATCCGAAAAAGTCGAAATTGTTGAAAATGTTAAAAAGCCTCTTTTGGTGGTCCATGGCACCACTAGATATTGAAAAGTGAGGTCCGCGGCCAATCCGGAAGAAAAAGTTAGCTAGGCAAACTTGTATGTCGGTCGATACAAAAAACGGCTCGGTGAGTGTATTTTCGACAGGCTTCAAAAAACAATCCTTCCTCCATACAATTTCAATCGATTTTAAAAATTTCGAGATAGCGCTTTGAAGTCTTCGGCAATAATGTAGAAATCGGGTTTTTAAACACATTTTACTTTTGGGTTTTTTTCGATCCGTCGCTTGGTTCGCCCGCAATCGCGAGAAAACGAAAAAACACGTTTACAAAATTCCGGACGAATTTTGTGATCGCCGTCCATACATTTTCGATCGATTTTTAAAATTTCGAGATAGCGCTTTGGTGTCTTCGGCAATAATGTAGAAATCGGGTTTTTAAACACATTTTACTTTTGGGTTTTTTTCGATCCGTCGCTTGGTTCGCCCGCAATCGCGAGAAAACGAAAAAACACGTTTACAAAATTCGTCCGGAATTTTGTGATCGCCGTCCATACATTTTCGATCGATTTTTAAAATTTCGAGATAGCGCTTTGGTGTCTTCGGCAATAATGTAGAAATCGGGTTTTTAAACACATTTTACTTTTGGGTTTTTTTCGATCCGACGCTTAGTTCGCCCGCAATTGAGAGAAAACGGAAAAACACGTTTACAAAATTCTGGACGAATTTTGTGAACGCCGTCCATACATTTTCGATCGATTTTTAAAATTTCGAGATAGCGCTTTGGTGTCTTCGGCAATAATGTAGAAATCGGGTTTTTAAACACATTTTACTTTTGGGTTTTTTACGATCCGTCGCTTGGTTCGCCCGCAATCGCGAGAAAACGAAAAAACACGTTTACAAAATTCGTCCGGAATTTTGTGATCGCCGTCCATACATTTTCGATCGATTTTTAAAATTTCGAGATAGCGCTTTGGTGTCTTCGGCAATAATGTAGAAATCGGGTTTTTAAACACATTTTACTTTTGGGTTTTTTTCGATCCGACGCTTAGTTCGCCCGCAATTGAGAGAAAACGGAAAAACACGTTTACAAAATTCTGGACGAATTTTGTGAACGCCGTCCATACATTTTCGATCGATTTTTAAAATTTCGAGATAGCGCTTTGGTGTCTTCGGCAATAATGTAGAAATCGGGTTTTTAAACACATTTTACTTTTGGGTTTTTTTCGATCCGTCGCTTGGTTCGCCCGCAATCGCGAGAAAACGAAAAAACACGTTTACAAAATTCCGGACGAATTTTGTGAACGCCGTCCATACATTTTCGATCGATTTTTAAAATTTCGAGATAGCGCTTTGGTGTCTTCAGCAATAATGTAGAAATCGGGTTTTTAAACACATTTTACTTTTGAGTTTTTTTCGATCCGACGCTTAGTTCGCCCGCAATTGAGAGAAAACGAAAAAACACGTTTACAAAATTCTGGACGAATTTTGTGAACGCCGTCCATACATTTTCGATCGATTTTTAAAATTTCGAGATAGCGCTTTGGTGTCTTCGGCAATAATGTAGAAATCGGGTTTTTAAACACATTTTACTTTTGGGTTTTTTTCGATCCGACGCATAGTTCGCGCGCAATCGAGAGAAAACGGAAAAACACGTTTACAAAATTCCGGACGAATTTTGTGATCGCCGTCCATACATTTTCGATCGATTTTTAAAATTTCGAGATAGCGCTTTGGTGTCTTCGGCAATAATGTAGAAATCGGGTTTTTAAACACATTTTACTTTTGGGTTTTTTTCGATCCGTCGCTTGGTTCGCCCGCAATCGCGAGAAAACGAAAAAACACGTTTACAAAATTCCGGACGAATTTTGTGAACGCCGTCCATACATTTTCGATCGATTTTTAAAATTTCGAGATAGCGCTTTGGTGTCTTCGGCAATAATGTAGAAATCGGGTTTTTAAACACATTTTACTTTTGGGTTTTTTTCGATCCGTCGCTTGGTTCGCCCGCAATCGCGAGAAAACGAAAAAACACGTTTACAAAATTCGTCCGGAATTGTGTGAACGCTCTCCATACATTTTCACCTTTGGGTCGTGAATACCGGCTGACCGATAAGAGATAGCGACTTGTCGTAGAATATTTATATGTTGGACGTTGGAAGACGCAACTTTCATTATATGGGAGCAACCCGGTCAGGGTGCTCCAAGTCGGTCGTTTGGTCGGTTTATGGTTTGGGCCGACCATGTGCTGTAGCAGGTAGAGGTACCTTTCATGAATTATAACTCGGTCAGTTTGCCACCGAGCGACAAGTTGCGGTTTGATTTGGAATGGTATTGAAAGGAACTATTACGGAAAAATACGAATGGAAAATCAGCATGTTGGTGGGCGAAGCTATTAGTGAAACATAGAGCAACAAGGGTCCAAAAACGAATGAAATGGGACTTGAACCAAGAATAACGGCAAGTTGGAGACGAGGTAGCAAGTTGGCGTAGAATATTTATAAATTGTGCATAATATGACCAACAAAAAAGTATATGGGGACAAGGCGGTAGCTGGCCGCCAAAGTGGAGATATGGGTGATTCATGTTTTGCACCCAAGTACGAACAAGTATGGTGAAAACAGGGTAAGGTACCAAGTACCATTAATAACTTCGGCTGTAGATGGCCGAGCAAGACAAACGAAATATCGTTGGAAAGGTCTTGGGGAGACCTATCTACCCTGAAAGTTTCATGAGGCTGAGTTGAAAGACCACGGAGATATTAGGTGATGATGGTCCAATTCGGGGACCAAGTCGCAGGAAATGGCACTTGACCAAAATCACCCTTGAAAGATGAATACCGGCTGACCGGTAAGAGATAGCGACTTGTCGTGGAATATTTATATGTTGGACGTTGGAAGACGCAACTTTCATTATATGGAAGCAACCCGGTCAGGGTGCTCCAAGTCGGTCGTTTGGTCGGTTTATGGTTTGGGCCGACCACGTGGTGTACCAAGGTGAGGTACCTTTCATGAATTATAACTCGGTCAGTTTGCATTCGACCGACAAGTTACGGTGTGATTTGGAATGGTCCTGATTGGAACTATTACGGAAAAATACGAATAGAAAATCAGCATGTTGGTGGGCGAAGCAATTAGTGAAACATAGAGCAACAAGGGTCCAAAAACGAATGAAATGAGACTTGGACCAAGAATAACGGCAAGTTGGAGAAGAGATAGCAAGTTGGCGTAGAACAATTATAAACTGTGCATGGTATGACCAACAAAAAAATTTATGTGGCCCAGGCGGTAGCTGGCCTCCAAAGTGGAGATATGGGTGATTCATGGTTTGCACCCAAGTACGAACAAGTATGGTGAAAACAGGGTAAGGTACCAAGTACCTTTAATAACTTCGGCTGTAGATGGCCTAGCGAGACAATTGGCATATCGTTGGAAAGGTCTTGGGGAGACCTATCTACCCTGAAAGTTTCATGAGGCTGAATTGAAAGACCACGGAGATATTAGGTGATGATGGTTCAATTCGGGGACCAAGTCGCAGGAAATGGCACTTGACCAAAATCACCATTGGAAGGTGAATACCGGCTTACCGGTAAGAGATAGCGACTTGGCGTAGAATATTCATACGTTTGACAGGTAAGGACGCAACTTTCATTATATGGGAGCAACCCGGTCAGGGTGCTCCAAGTCGGTCGTTTGGTCGGTTTATGGTTTGGGCCGACCATGTGCTGTAGCAGGTAGAGGTACTTTTCATGAATTATAACTCGGTCAGTTTGCCACCGAGCGACAAGTTGCGGAGTGTTTTGGAATGGTTTTGAATGGAACTATCAAGGAAAAATACAAATTAAAAATCAGCTTGTCAATGGCCGAAGCTATTAGTGAAACATATAGCAAAATGGGTCCGAAATCGAATGAAATGGGACTTGGACCAAGAATAACTGCAAGTTGGAGAAGAGATAGCAAGTTGGCGTAGAACAATTATATTTGGTGCATGGTATGACCAACAAAAAAGTATATGAGGCCAAGGTGCTGGCTGGCCTCCAAAGTGGAGATATGGGCGATCCAAAGTTTGTACCCAAGTACGAACAAGTATGGAAAAAAACAGGGTAAGGTACCAAGTACCTTTAATAACTTCGGCTGTAGATGGCCTAGCGAGACAAACGGCATACCGTTGGAAAGGTCTTGGGGAGACCTATTTACCCTGAAAGTTTCATGAGGCTGAGTTGAAAGACCACGGAGATATTAGGTGATGATGGTCCAATTCGGGGACCAAGTCGCAGGAAATGGCACTTGACCAAAATCACCCTTGAAAGGTGATTACCGGCTGACCGGTAAGAGATAGCGACTTGGCGTGGAATATTCATACGTTGGGCGGGTATAGACGCAAATTTCATTATATGGGAGCAACCCGATCAGGGTGCTCCAAGTCGGTCGTTTGGTCGGTTTATGTTTTGGGCCGACCACGTGGTGTACCAAATTGAGGTACCTTTCATGAATTATAACTCGGTCAGTTTGCCACCGAGCGACAAGTTACGGTATGATTTGGAATGGTCCTGAGTGGAACTGTTAAGGAAAAATACGAACAGAAAATCAGCATGTTGGTGGGCGAAGCTATTAGTGAAACATAGAGCAACAAGGGTCCAAAAACGAATGAAATGGGACTTGGACCAAAAATAACGGCAAGTTGGAGACGAGTTAGCAAGTTGGCGTAGAACAATTATATTTGGTGCATGGTATGACCAACCAAAAAGTATATGAGGCCAAGGTGCTGGCTGGCCTCCAAAGTGGAGATATGGGCGATCCAAAGTTTGTACCCAAGTACGAACAAGTATGGAAAAAACAGGGTAAGGTACCAAGTACCATTAATAACTTCGGCTGTAGATGGCCGAGCAAGACAAACGGCATACCGTTGGAAAGGTCTTGGGGAGACCTATCTACCCTGAAAGTTTCATGAGGCTGAGTTGAAAGACCACGGAGATATTAGGGGATGATGGTCCAATTCGGGGACCAAGTCGCAGGAAATGGCACTTGACCAAAACCACCCTTGAAAGATGAATACCGGCTGACCGGTAAGAGATAGCGACTTGTCGTAGAATATTTATATGTTGGACGTTGGAAGACGCAACTTTCATTATATGGGAGCAACCCGGTCAGGGTGCTCCAAGTCGGTCGTTTGGTCGGTTTATGATTTGGGCCGACCATGTGCTGTACCAGGTAGAGGTACCTTTCATGAATTATAACTCAGTCAGTTTGCCACCGAGCGACAAGTTGCGATGTGTTTTGGAATGATCTTAAGTGGGACTATCAAGGAAAAATACAAATAAAAAATCAGCTTGTCAATGGCCGAAGCTATTAGTGAAACATATAGCAAAATGGGTCCGAAAACGAATGAAATGGGACTTGGACCAAGAATAACTGCAAGTTGGAGAAGAGATAGCAAGTTGGCGTAGAAAAATTATATTTGGTGCATGGTATGACCAACAAAAAAGTATATGAGGCAAAGGTGCTGGCTGGCCTCCAAAGTGGAGATATGGGCGATCGAAAGTTTGTACCCAAGTACGAACAAGTATGGAAAAAACAGGGTAAGGTACCAAGTACCATTAATAACTTCGGCTGTAGATGGCCGAGCAAGACAAACGGCATACCGTTGGAAAGGTCTTGGGGAGACCTATCTACCCTGAAAGTTTCATGGGGCTGAGATGAAAGACCACGGAGATATTAGGTGATGATGGTCCAATTCGGGGACCAAGTCGCAGGAAATGGCACTTGACCAAAATCACCCTTGAAAGATGAATACCGGCTGACCGGTAAGAGATAGCGACTTGTCGTAGAATATTTATATGTTGGACGTTGGAAGACGCAACTTTCATTATATGGGAGCAACCCGGTCAGGGTGCTCCAAGTCGGTCGTTTGGTCGGTTTATGATTTGGGCCGACCATGTGCTGTACCAGGTAGAGGTACCTTTCATGAATTATAACTCGGTCAGTTTGCCTCCGACCGACAAGTCACGGTGTGATTTAGAATGGTCTTGATTGGAACTATTACGGAAAAATACGAATAGAAAATCAGCATGTTGGTGGGCGAAGCTATTAGTGAAACATAGAGCAACAAGGGTCCAAAAACGAATGAAATGAGACTTGGACCAAGAATAACCGCAAGTTGTAGACGAGATAGCAAGTTGGCGTAGAATATTTATAAACTGTGCATGATATGACCAACAAAAAAGTATATGAGGACAAGGCGGTAGCTGGCCTCCAAAGTGGAGATATGGGTGATTCATGTTTTGCACCCAAGTACGAACAAGTATGGTGAAAACAGGGTAAGGTACCAAGTACCATGAATAACTTCGGCTGTCGATGGCCTAGCGAGACAATTGGCATATCGTTGGAAAGGTCTTGGGGAGACCTATCTACCCTGAAAGTTTCATGAGGCTGAGTGGAAAGACCACGGAGATTTTAGGTGATGATGGTCCAATTCGGGGACCAAGTCGCAGGAAATGGCACTTGACCAAAATCACCCTTGAAAGATGAATACCGGCTGACCGGTAAGAGATAGCGACTTGTCGTAGAATATTTATATGTTGGACGTTGGAAGACGCAACTTTCATTATATGGGAGCAACCCGGTCAGGGTGCTCCAAGTCGGTCGTTTGGTCGGTTTATGGTTTGGGCCGACCATGTGCTGTACCAGGTTGAGGTACTTTTCATGAATTATAACTCGGTCAGTTTGCCTCCGAGCGACAATCTACGGTGTGATTTGGAATGGTCCTGAGTGGGACTATCAAGGAAAAATACGCAAAGAAATTCAGCATGTTGGTGGGCGAAGCTATTAGCGAAACATGGAGCAACAAGGGTCCAAAAACGAATGAAATGGGACTTGGACCAAGAATAACGGCAAGTTGGAGACGAGTTAGCAAGTTGGCGTAGAACAATTATATTTGGTGCATGGTATGACCAACAAAAAAGTATATGAGGCCAAGGTGCTGGCTGGCCTCCAAAGTGGAGATATGGGCGATCCAAAGTTTGTACCCAAGTACGAACAAGTATGGAAAAAACAGGGTAAGGTACCAAGTACCATTAATAACATCGGCTGTAGATGGCCGAGCAAGACAAACGGCATACCGTTGGAAAGGTCTTGGGGAGACCTATCTACCCTGGAAGTTTCATGAGGCTGAGTTGAAAGACTACGGAGATATTAGGTGATGATGGTTCAATTCGGGGACCAAGTCGCAGGAAATGGCACTTGACCAAAACCACCCTTGAAAGGTGATTACCGGCTGACCGGTAAGAGATAGCGAGTTGGCGTAGAATATTTATATGTTGGACGTTGGAAGACGCAACTTTCATTATATGGGAGCAACCCGGTCAGGGTGCTCCAAGTCGGTCGTTTGGTCGGTTTATGGTTTGGGCCGACCATGTGCTGTAGCAGGTAGAGGTACCTTTCATGAATTATAACTCGGTCAGTTTGCCACCGACCGACAAGTCACGGTGTGATTTGGAATTGTCCTGAGTGGAACTATTACGGAAAAATACGAATAGAAAATCAGCATGTTGGTGGGCGAAGCTATTAGTGAAACATAGAGCAACAAGGGTCCAAAAACGAATGAAATGGGAATTGGACCAAGAATAACGGCAAGTTGGAGACGAGGTAGCAAGTTTACGTAGAATATTTATAAACTGTGCATAATATGACCAACAAAAAAGTATATGGGGACAAGGCGGTAGCTGGCCCCCAAAGTGGAGATATGGGTGATTCATGTTTTGCACCCAAGTACGAACAAGTATGGTGAAAACAGGGTAAGGTACCAAGTACCATGAATTACTTCGGCTGTAGATGGCCTAGCGAGACAATTGGCATATCGTTGGAAAGGTCTTGGGGAGACCTATCTACCCTGGAAGTTTCATGAGGCTGAGTTGAAAGACCACGGAGATATTAGGTGATGATGGTCCAATTCGGGGACCAAGTCGCAGGAAATGGCACTTGACCAAAATCACCTTTGAAAGGTGAATACCGGCTGAACGGTAAGAGATAGCGACTTGGCGTAGAATATTCATACGTTTGGCAGGTAAAGACGCAACTTTCATTATATGGGAGCAACCCGGTAAGGGTGCTCCAAGTCGGTCGTTTGGTCGGTTTATGTTTTGGGCCGACCATGTGCTGTACCAGGTTGAGGTACCTTTCATGAATTATAACTCGGTCAGTTTGCCACCGAGCGACGAGTTGCGGGGTGTTCTGGAATGGTTTTGAGTGGAACTATCAAGGAAAAATAAAAATAGAAAATCAGCTTGTCCATGGCCGAAGCTATTAGTGAATCATATAGCAAAATGGGTCCAAAAACGAACGAAATGGGACTTGGACCAAGAATAACGGCAAGTTGGAGAAGAGATAGCAAGTTGGCGTAGAACAATTATAAACTGTGCATGGTATGACCAACAAAAAAGTATATGTGGCCCAGGCGGTAGCTGGCCTCCAAAGTGGAGATATGGGTGATTCATGGTTTGCACCCAAGTATGGCAAAAACTGGTAGAGGTACCTGTCATGAATTATAACTCAGGCTGTATGGCACTTAGCGAGACGCTTGACTCTGGTATGGAATAGTCTTGAGTGGGACTATCAAGGAAAAATACGAACAAAAAATAACCATGTCCACGGACGAAGGTATTAGCGAAACTTAGAGCGAAATTGCGACCAAGTCGCTGGAAATGGCCCTTGAACCAAGTATACCGTCAAGGCGGTACGAGATAGCGAGTGGACGTAGAACATTTATAAGTTTGCCTACAAGAGACAAAAGTTTAGTTATATGGGGCCAACCCGCCCAGGGTTGTCCAAGTCGGTCATATGGCTGATCGAAATTTTCGACCAAGTACTGAGAAAACAGGGTAAGGTACCAAGTACCTCAAATAACTTCGGCTGTAGATGTCCGAGCGAAGCAAACGGCATAGCGTTGGAAAGGTCTTGGAATGCTCTAAACACCCTGAAAGTATGAGAACGCTATCTTAAAAACTCGTGGAGATATTAGCGAAACATAGGGCCCAAAAGATACCAAGTCGCAGGAAATGGGCCCTCCAAGAACACCCTAAAATCCCAATTACGGCTAAGTTGCAGGCCAGCTAGCGAAGTGAAGTGTTCTATGCATAACTAGAACACGTTGATGCGCAACTTTTTGAATCAGAACTTTTTTCGATATCTGGCCCCCAAAGGGGGGATATGGGCGATCAAACGATTTTTCCAAGTTTCGGTACTTTTTACGGTATCGCTCATAGCTCCGGCTGTACGCAAGCAAATGGCAACCTAAGATATGATTTGGAAAGGTAAAGAGTAGTACTAACTTACGTTAGAACACAGCGAAGCGCTATCGGTTCATGGCAAGGCCGATATAAGCAGTCAAAAATGAAAAATGTTGACAAAATGAACAAAAATTACCTTGGTACGCGAATAGCGTCCAGGGATGAAGAGGTACGAAGGTGGTGTGGAATAAATATAATTAGGACTTGGTACGCTCTAAAAGTTTGCCGAAGACCGCAAAGCGCTCAGACCCATAGAAAGTGGCCATTTGGGCCGAACAGTGCGTGCAAAGAGGTGAAAAAGCAAAAATTGCACTTTGGGGGGCGATTTGCGGGGGGAAGGAGGGGTCGGAGGGGTAAATGTCTCATGGCCAAAAAGTCTTATCTCATCAAGATCTAAAACATTGCCGAAGACCGCAAAGCGCTAGCTCGCAATCGAAAAATCGAGATTTTGAAAATTTTCTAAGTGTTGGGCCCCCTAAGGAAAAGTAACAAAAATCACCTTTGGCCCCAATTTTGAGCATGAAGGAGTCGTTTCCGAGGCATGGTGTCTTCGGCAAAAAGTTTCATCTACTCGAGTACTTACGACTAGTCAAATAAAAAATTGAGAAACACAAACGGTATGGCTATGCCGAAGCTCGATACACCCGAAAAAATCCCAAAAAAGTCGAAAATGTCGAAAAATGAGAAAACCCTATATTCGTACTCTACTCGAGCCCTAAATATTGAAAAGTGAAACCCGCGATCGATTTGGAACAAAAAATTGACCTACGCAAAGTTGTATGACGGTCCGCACCTTTGAAAAATCTGGTAAGTGTATTTTAGACAGACTCGGAAAAAGTCGCCCCGAGTCCCCTTACATTAAAAATCCGAAAAAGTCGAAATTGTTGAAAATGTTAAAAAGCCTCTTTTGGTGGTCCATGGCACCACTAGATATTGAAAAGTGAGGTCCGCGGCCAATCCGGAAGAAAAAGTTAGCTAGGCAAACTTGTTTGTCGGTCGATACAAAAAACGGCTCGGTGAGTGTATTTTCGACAGGCTTCAAAAAACAATCCTTTCTCCATACAATTTCAATCGATTTTAAAAATTTCGAGATAGCGCTTTGAAGTCTTCGGCAATAATGTAGAAATCGGGTTTTTAAACACATTTTACTTTTGGGTTTTTTTCGATCCGTCGCTTGGTTCGCCCGCAATCGCGAGAAAACGAAAAAACACGTTTACAAAATTCCGGACGAATTTTGTGATCGCCGTCCATACATTTTCGATCGATTTTTAAAATTTCGAGATAGCGCTTTGGTGTCTTCGGCAATAATGTAGAAATCGGGTTTTTAAACACATTTTACTTTTGGGTTTTTTTCGATCCGACGCATAGTTCGCGCGCAATCGCGAGAAAACGAAAAAACACGTTTACAAAATTCCGGACGAATTTTGTGAACGCCGTCCATACATTTTCGATCGATTTTTAAAATTTCGAGATAGCGCTTTGGTGTCTTCGGCAATAATGTAGAAATCGGGTTTTTAAACACATTTTACTTTTGGGTTTTTTTCGATCCGTCGCTTGGTTCGCCCGCAATCGCGAGAAAACGAAAAAACACGTTTACAAAATTCCGGACGAATTTTGTGAACGCCGTCCATACATTTTCGATCGATTTTTAAAATTTCGAGATAGCGCTTTGGTGTCTTCGGCAATAATGTAGAAATCGGGTTTTTAAACACATTTTACTTTTGGGTTTTTTTCGATCCGTTGCTTGGTTCGCCCGCAATCGCAAGAAAACGAAAAAACACGTTTACAAAATTCCGGACGAATTTTGTGATCGCCGTCCATACATTTTCGATCGATTTTTAAAATTTCGAGATAGCGCTTTGGTGTCTTCGGCAATAATGTAGAAATCGGGTTTTTAAACACATTTTACTTTTGGGTTTTTTTCGATCCGACGCATAGTTCGCGCGCAATCGAGAGAAAACGGAAAAACACGTTTACAAAATTCCGGACGAATTTTGTGAACGCCGTCCATACATTTTCGATCGATTTTTAAAATTTCGAGATAGCGCTTTGGTGTCTTCGGCAATAATGTAGAAATCGGGTTTTTAAACACATTTTACTTTTGGGTTTTTTTCGATCCGACGCTTAGTTCGCCCGCAATTGAGAGAAAACGAAAAAACACGTTTACAAAATTCGTCCGGAATTTTGTGATCGCCGTCCATACATTTTCGATCGATTTTTAAAATTTCGAGATAGCGCTTTGGTGTCTTCGGCAATAATGTAGAAATCGGGTTTTTAAACACATTTTACTTTTGGGTTTTTTTCGATCCGACGCATAGTTCGCGCGCAATCGAGAGAAAACGGAAAAACACGTTTACAAAATTCCGGACGAATTTTGTGATCGCCGTCCATACATTTTCGATCGATTTTTAAAATTTCGAGATAGCGCTTTGGTGTCTTCGGCAATAATGTAGAAATCGGGTTTTTAAACACATTTTACTTTTGGGTTTTTTTCGATCCGTCGCTTAGTTCGCCCGCAATTGAGAGAAAACGGAAAAACACGTTTACAAAATTCGTCCGGAATTGTGTGAACGCTCTCCATACATTTTCACCTTTGGGTCGTGAATACCGGCTGACCGATAAGAGATAGCGACTTGTCGTAGAATATTTATATGTTGGACGTTGGAAGACGCAACTTTCATTATATGGGAGCAACCCGGTCAGGGTGCTCCAAGTCGGTCGTTTGGTCGGTTTATGGTTTGGGCCGACCATGTTCTGTAGCAGGTAGAGGTACCTTTCATGAATTATAACTCGGTCAGTTTGCCACCGAGCGACAAGTTGCGGTTTGATTTGGAATGGTATTGAAAGGAACTATTACGGAAAAATACGAATAGAAAATCAGCATGTTGGTGGGCGAAGCTATTAGTGAAACATAGAGCAACAAGGGTCCAAAAACGAATGAAATGAGACTTGGACCAAGAATAACCGCAAGTTGGAGACGAGGTAGCAAGTTGGCGTAGAATATTAATAAACTGTGCATAATGTGACCAACAAAAAAGTATATGGGGACAAGGCGGTAGCTGGCCCCCAAAGTGGAGATATGGGTGATTCATGTTTTGCACCCAAGTACGAACAAGTATGGTGAAAACAGGGTAAGGTACCAAGTACCATGAATAACTTCGGCTGTCGATGGCCGAGCGAGGCAAAGCGCATATCGTTGGAAAGGTCTTGAGGAGACCTATCTACCCTGGAAGTTTCATGAGGCTGAGTTGAAAGACCACGGAGATATTAGGTGATGATGGTCCAATTCGGGGACCAAGTCGCAGGAAATGGCACTTGACCAAAACCACCCTTGAAAGGTGATTACCGGCTGACCGGTAAGAGATAGCGACTTGGCGTAGAATATTCATACGTTGGGCGGGTCGATACGCAACTTTCCTTATATGGAAGCAACCCGGTCAGGGTGCTCCAAGTCGGTCGTTTGGTCGGTTTATGGTTTGGGCCGACCACGTGGTGTACCAAGGTGAGGTACCTTTCATGAATTATAACTCGGTCAGTTTGCCACCGAGCGACAAGTTGCGGTGTGTTTTGGAATGGTCCTGAGTGGAACTATTAGGGAAAAATACGAACAGAAAATCAGCATGTTGGTGGGCGAAGCTATTAGTGAAACATAGAGCAACAAGGGTCCAAAAACGAATGAAATGGGACTTGAACCAAGAATAACGGCAAGTTGGAGACGAGGTAGCAAGTTAACGTGGAATATTTATAAACTGTGCATAATATGACCAACAAAAAAGTATATGGGGACAAGGCGGTAGCTGGCCCCCAAAGTGGAGATATGGGTGATTCATGTTTTGCACCCAAGTACGAACAAGTATGGTGAAAACAGGGTAAGGTACCAAGTACCATGAATAACTTCGGCTGTGGATGGCCTAGCGAGGCAAATCACATACCGTTGGAAAGGTCTTGGGGAGACCTATCTACCCTGAAAGTTTCATGAGGCTGAGTTGAAAGACCACGGAGATATTAGGTGATGATGGTCCAATTCGGGGACCAAGTCGCAGGAAATGGCACTTGACCAAAATCACCTTTGAAAGGTGAATACCGGCTGACCGGTAAGAGATAGCGACTTGGCGTAGAATATTCATACGTTGGGTGGGTATAGACGCAAATTTCATTATATGGGAGCAACCCGATCAGGGTGCTGCAAGTCGGTCGTTTGGTCGGTTTATGTTTTGGGCCGACCATGTGCTGTACCAGGTAGAGGTACCTTTCATGAATTATAACTCGGTCAGTTTGCCACCGAGCGACGAGTTGCGGGGTGTTTTGGAATGGTCTTGAGTGGAACTATCAAGGAAAAATAAAAATAGAAAATCAGCTTGTCCATGGCCGAAGCTATTAGTGAATCATATAGCAAAATGGGTCCAAAAACGAACGAAATGGGACTTGTACCAAGAATAACGGCAAGTTGGAGAAGAGATAGCAAGTTGGCGTAGAACAATTATAAACTGTGCAT
This sequence comes from Anopheles coustani, assembly GCF_943734705.1. NCBI lineage: Eukaryota > Metazoa > Arthropoda > Insecta > Diptera > Culicidae > Anopheles > Anopheles coustani. The sequence continues at coordinate 357,831 of NW_026525126.1, read as the reverse complement.
GGTATGACCAACAAAAAAGTAAATGTGGCCCAGGCGGTAGCTGGCCTCCAAAGTGGAGATATGGGTGATTCATGGCTTGCACCCAAGTATGGCAAAAACTGGTAGAGGTACCTTTCATGAATTATAACTCAGGCTGTATGGCACTTAGCGGGACGCTTGACTCTGGTATGGAATAGTCCTGAGTGGGACTATCAAGGAAAAATACGAACAAAAAATAACCATGTCCACGGACGAAGGTATTAGCGAAACTTAGAGCGAAATTGCGACCAAAACGCTGGAAATGGCCCTTGAACCAAGTATACCGTCAAGGCGGTACGAGATAGCGAGTTGACGTAGAACATTTATAAGTTTGCCTTTACGAGACAAAAGTTTAGTTATATGGGGTCAACCCGCCCAGGGTTGTCCAAGTCGGTCATATGGCTGATCGAAATTTTCGACCAAGTACTGAGAAAACAGGGTAAGGTACCAAGTACCTCGAATAACTTCGGCTGTAGATGTCCGAGCGAAGCAAACGGCATAGCGTTGGAAAGGTCTTGAAGTGCTCTAAACACCCTGAAAGTATGAGAATGCTATCTGGAAAACTCGTGGAGATATTAGCGAAACATAGGGCCCAAAAGATACCAAGTCGCAGGAAATGGGCCCTCCAAGAACACCCTAAAATCCCAATTACGGCTAAGTTGCAGGCCAGCTAGCGAAGTGAAATGTTCTAGACATAACTAGAACACGTTGATGCGCAACTTTTTGAATCAGAACTTTTTTCGATATCTGGCCCCCAAAGGGGGGATATGGGCGATCAAACGATTTTTCCAAGTTTCGGTACTTTTTACGGTATCGCTCATAGCTCCGGCTGTACGCAAGCAAATGGCAACCTAAGATATGATTTGGAAAGGTAAAGAGTAGTACTAACTTACGTTAGAACACAGCGAAGCGCTATCGGTTCATGGCAAGGCCGATATAAGCAGTCAAAAATGAAAAATGTTGACAAAATGAACAAAAATTACCTTGGTACGCGAATAGTGGCCAGGGATGAAGAGGTACGAAGGTGGTGGGGAATAATTATAATTAGGAATTGGTACGATCTATAAGTTTGCCAAAGACCGCAAAGCGCTCAGACCCATAGAAAGTGGCCATTTGGGCCGAACAGTGCGTGCAAAGAGGTGAAAAAGCAAAAATTGCACTTTGATGGGCGATTTGCGGGGGGAAGGAGGGGTCGGAGGGGTAAATGTCTCATAGCCAAAAAGTCTTATCTCATCAAGATCTAAAACATTGCCGAAGACCGCAAAGCGCTAGCTCGCAATCGAAAAATCGCGATTTTGAAAATTTTCTAAGTGTTGGGCCCCCTAAGGAAAAGTAACAAAAATCACCTTTGGCCCCAATTTTGAGCATGAAGGAGTCGTTTCCGAGGCATGGTGTCTTCGGCAAAAAGTTTCATCTACTCGAGTACTTACGACTAGTCAAATAAAAAATTGAGAAACACAAACGGTATGGCTATGCCGAAGCTCGATACACCCGAAAAAATCCCAAAAAAGTCGAAAATGTCGAAAAATGAGAAAACCCTATATTCGTACTTTACTCGAGCCCTAAATATTGAAAAGTGAAACCCGCGATCGATTTGGAACAAAAAATTGACCTAAGCAAAAATGTATGACGTTCCGCACCTTTGAAAAATCTGGTAAGTGTATTTTAGACAGACTCGAAAAAAGTCGCCCCGAGTCCCCTTACGTTGAAAATCCGAAAAAGTCGAAATTGTTGAAAATGTTAAAAAGCCTCTTTTGGTGGTCCATGGCACCACTAGATATTGAAAAGTGAGGTCCGCGGCCAATCCGGAAGAAAAAGTTAGCTAGGCAAACCTGTTTGTCGGTCGATACAAAAAACGGCTCGGTGAGTATATTTTCGACAGGCTTCAAAAAACCATCCTTTCTCCATACAATTTCAATCGATTTTAAAAATTTCGAGATAGCGCTTTGAAGTCTTCGGCAATAATGTAGAAATCGGGTTTTTAAACACATTTTACTTTTGGGTTTTTTTCGATCCGTCGCTTGGTTCGCCCGCAATCGCGAGAAAACGAAAAAACACGTTTACAAAATTCCGGACGAATTTTGTGAACGCCGTCCATACATTTTCGATCGATTTCTAAAATTTCGAGATAGCGCTTTGGTGTCTTCGGCAATAATGTAGAAATCGGGTTTTTAAACACATTTTACTTTTGCGTTTTTTTCGATCCGACGCTTAGTTCGCCCGCAATTGAGAGAAAACGGAAAAACACGTTTACAAAATTCCGGACGAATTTTGTGATCGCCGTCCATACATTTTCGATCGATTTTTAAAATTTCGAGATAGCGCTTTGGTGTCTTCGGCAATAATGTAGAAATCGGGTTTTTAAACACATTTTACTTTTGGGTTTTTTTCGATCCGACGCACAGTTCGCGCGCAATCGAGAGAAAACGGAAAAACACGTTTACAAAATTCCGGACGAATTTTGTGATCGCCGTCCATACATTTTCGATCGATTTTTAAAATTTCGAGATAGCGCTTTGGTGTCTTCGGCAATAATGTAGAAATCGGGTTTTTAAACACATTTTACTTTTGGGTTTTTTTCGATCCGTCGCTTGGTTCGCCCGCAATCGCGAGAAAACGAAAAAACACGTTTACAAAATTCGTCCGGAATTTTGTGATCGCCGTCCATACATTTTCGATCGATTTTTAAAATTTCGAGATAGCGCTTTGGTGTCTTCGGCAATAATGTAGAAATCGGGTTTTTAAACACATTTTACTTTTGGGTTTTTTTCGATCCGACGCTTAGTTCGCCCGCAATTGAAAGAAAACGAAAAAACACGTTTACAAAATTCGTCCGGAATTTTGTGAACGCCATCCATACATTTTCGATCGATTTTTAAAATTTCGAGATAGCGCTTTGGTGTCTTCGGCAATAATGTAGAAATCGGGTTTTTAAACACATTTTACTTTTGGGTTTTTTTCGATCCGACGCTTAGTTCGCCCGCAATTGAGAGAAAACGGAAAAACACGTTTACAAAATTCCGGACGAATTTTGTGAACGCCGTCCATACATTTTCGATCGATTTTTAAAATTTCGAGATAGCGCTTTGGTGTCTTCGGCAATAATGTAGAAATCGGGTTTTTAAACACATTTTACTTTTGGGTTTTTTTCGATCCGACGCTTAGTTCGCCCGCAATTGAGAGAAAACGGAAAAACACGTTTACAAAATTCGTCCGGAATTGTGTGAGCGCTCTCCATACATTTTCACCTTTGGGTCGTGAATACCGGCTGACCGATAAGAGATAGCGACTTGTCGTAGAATATTTATATGTTGGACGTTGGAAGACGCAACTTTCATTATATGGGAGCAACCCGGTCAGGGTGCTCCAAGTCGGTCGTTTGGTCGGTTTATGGTTTGGGCCGACCATGTGCTGTAGCAGGTAGAGGTACCTTTCATGAATTATAACTCGGTCAGTTTGCCACCGAGCGACAAGTTGCGGTTTGATTATGAATGGTATTGAAAGGAACTATTACGGAAAAATACGAATGGAAAATCAGCATGTTGGTGGGCGAAGCTATTAGTGAAACATAGAGCAACAAGGGTCCAAAAACGAATGAAATGGGACTTGAACCAAGAATAACGGCAAGTTGGAGACGAGGTAGCAAGTTGGCGTAGAATATTTATAAATTGTGCATAATATGACCAACAAAAAAGTATATGGGGACAAGGCGGTAGCTGGCCCCCAAAGTGGAGATATGGGTGATTCATGTTTTGCACCCAAGTACGAACAAGTATGGTGAAAACAGGGTAAGGTACCAAGTACCATGAATAACTTCGGCTGTCGATGGCCGAGCGAGGCAAAGCGCATATCGTTGAAAAGGTCTTGGGGAGACCTATCTACCCTGAAAGTTTCATGAGGCTGAGTTGAAAGACCACGGAGATATTAGGTGATGATGGTCCAATTCGGGGACCAAGTCGCAGGAAATGGCACATGACCAAAATCACCCTTGAAAGGTGATTACCGGCTGAACGGTAAGAGATAGCGACTTGTCGTAGAATATTTATATGTTGGACGTTGGAAGACGCAACTTTCATTATATGGGAGCAACCCGGTCAGGGTGCTCCAAGTCGGTCGTTTGGTCGGTTTATGTTTTGGGCCGACCATGTGCTGTACCAGGTTGAGGTACCTTTCATGAATTATAACTCGGTCAGTTTTTCACCGAGCGACAAGTTACGCTGAGATTTGGAATGGTCTTGAGTAAAACTATTACGGAAAAATACGAACAGAAAATCAGCATGTTGGTGGGCGAAGCTATTAGCGAAACATGGAGCAACAAGGGTCCAAAAACGAATGAAATGGGACTTGGACCAAGAATAACGGCAAGTTGGAGACGAGTTAGCAAGTTGGCGTAGAACAATTATATTTGGTGCATGGTATGACCAACAAAAAAGTATATGAGGCCAAGGTGCTGGCTGGCCTCCAAAGTGGAGATATGGGCGATCCAAAGTTTGTACCCAAGTACGAACAAGTATGGTGAAAACAGGGTAAGGTACCAAGTACCATGAATAACTTCGGCTGTCGATGGCCGAGCGAGGCAAAGCGCATATCGTTGGTAAAGTCTTGGGGAGACCTATCTACCCTGTAAGTTTCATGAGGCTGAGTTGAAAGACCACGGAGATATTAGGTGATGATGGTCCAATTCGGGGACCAAGTCGCAGGAAATGGCACTTGACCAAAATCACCCTTGAAAGATGAATACCGGCTGACCGATAAGAGATAGCGACTTGTCGTAGAATATTTATATGTTGGACGTTGGAAGACGCAACTTTCATTATATGGGAGCAACCCGGTCAGGGTGCTCCAAGTTGGTCGTTTGGTCGGTTTACGGTTTGGGCCGACCATGTGCTGTACCAGGTTGAGGTACTTTTCATGAATTATAACTCGGTCAGTTTGCCTCCGAGCGACAATCTACGGTGTGATTTGGAATGGTCCTGAGTGGGACTATCAAGGAAAAATACGCAAAGAAATTCAGCATGTTGGTGGGCGAAGCTATTAGCGAAACATGGAGCAACAAGGGTCCAAAAACGAATGAAATGGGACTTGGACCAAGAATAACTGCAAGTTGGAGAAGAGATAGCAAGTTGGCGTAGAACAATTATATTTGGTGCATGGTATGACCAACAAAAAAGTATATGAGGCCAAGGTGCTGGCTGGCCTCCAAAGTGGAGATATGGGCGATCCAAAGTTTGTACCCAAGTACGAACAAGTATGGAAAAAACAGGGTAAGGTACCAAGTACCATTAATAACTTCGGCTGTAGATGGCCGAGCAAGACAAACGGCATACCGTTGGAAAGGTCTTGGGGAGACCTATCTACCCTGAAAGTTTCATGAGGCTGAGTTGAAAGACCACGGAGATATTAGGGGATGATGGTCCAATTCGGGGACCAAGTCGCAGGAAATGGCACTTGACCAAAATCACCCTTGAAAGATGAATACCGGCTGACCGGTAAGAGATAGCGACTTGTCGTAGAATATTCATACGTTGGGCGGGTATAGACGCAAATTTCATTATATGGGAGCAACCCGATCAGGGTGCTCCAAGTCGGTCGTTTGGTCGGTTTATGATTTGGGCCGACCATGTGCTGTACCAGGTAGAGGTACCTTTCATGAATTATAACTCGGTCAGTTTGCCACCGAGCGACGAGTTGCGGGGTGTTTTGGAATGGTTTTGAGTGGAACTATCAAGGAAAAATAAAAATAGAAAATCAGCTTGTCCATGGCCGAAGCTATTAGTGAATCATATAGCAAAATGGGTCCAAAAACGAACGAAATGGGACTTGGACCAAGAATAACGGCAAATTGGAGAAGAGATAGCAAGTTGGCGTAGAAAAATTATAAACTGTGCATGGTATGACCAACAAAAAAGTATATGGGGTCAAGGTGGTAGCTGGCCTCCAAAGTGGAGATATGGGCGATCCAAAGTTTGTACCCAAGTACGAACAAGTATGGAAAAAACAGGGTAAGGTACCAAGTACCATTAATAACTTCGGCTGTAGATGGCCGAGCATGACAAACGGCATACCGTTATAAAGGTCTTGGGGAGACCTATCTACCCTGAAAGTTTCATGACGCTGAATTGAAAGACCACGGAGATATTAGGTGATGATGGTCCAATTCGGGGACCAAGTCGCAGGAAATGGCACTTGACCAAAATCACCATTGGAAGGTGAATACCGGCTTACCGGTAAGAGATAGCGACTTGGCGTAGAATATTCATACGTTTGGCAGGTAAAGACGCAACTTTCATTATATGGGAGCAACCCGATCAGGGTGCTTCAAGTCGGTCGTTTGGTCGGTTTATGTTTTGGGCCGACCATGTGCTGTACCAGGTTGAGGTACCTTTCATGAATTATAACTCGGTCAGTTTGCCACCGAGCGACAAGTTGCGGGGTGTTTTGGAATGGTTTTGAATGGAACTATCAAGGAAAAATACAAATAAAAAATCAGCTTGTCAATGGCCGAAGCTATTAGTGAAACATATAGCAAAATGGGTCCGAAATCGAATGAAATGGGACTTGGACCAAGAATAACTGCAAGTTGGAGAAGAGATAGCAAGTTGGCGTAGAACAATTATATTTGGTGCATGGTATGACCAACAAAAAAGTATATGAGGCCAAGGTGCTGGCTGGCCTCCAAAGTGGAGATATGGGCGATCCAAAGTTTGTACCCAAGTACGAACAAGTATGGAAAAAAACAGGGTAAGGTACCAAGTACCTTTAATAACTTCGGCTGTAGATGGCCTAGCGAGACAAACGGCATACCGTTGGAAAGGTCTTGAGGAGACCTATTTACCCTGAAAGTTTCATGAGGCTGAGTTGAAAGACCACGGAGATATTAGGTGATGATGGTCCAATTCGGGGACCAAGTCGCAGGAAATGGCACTTGACCAAAATCACCCTTGAAAGGTGATTACCGGCTGACCGGTAAGAGATAGCGACTTGGCGTAGAATATTCATACGTTGGGCGGGTATAGACGCAAATTTCATTATATGGGAGCAACCCGATCAGGGTGCTCCAAGTCGGTCGTTTGGTCGGTTTATGTTTTGGGCCGACCACGTGGTGTACCAAATTGAGGTACCTTTCATGAATTATAACTCGGTCAGTTTGCCACCGAGCGACAAGTTACGGTATGATTTGGAATGGTCCTGAGTGGAACTGTTAAGGAAAAATACGAACAGAAAATCAGCATGTTGGTGGGCGAAGCTATTAGTGAAACATAGAGCAACAAGGGTCCAAAAACGAATGAAATGGGACTTGGACCAAAAATAACGGCAAGTTGGAGACGAGTTAGCAAGTTGGCGTAGAACAATTATATTTGGTGCATGGTATGACCAACCAAAAAGTATATGAGGCCAAGGTGCTGGCTGGCCTCCAAAGTGGAGATATGGGCGATCCAAAGTTTGTACCCAAGTACGAACAAGTATGGAAAAAACAGGGTAAGGTACCAAGTACCATTAATAACTTCGGCTGTAGATGGCCGAGCAAGACAAACGGCATACCGTTGGAAAGGTCTTGGGAAGACCTATCTACCCTGAAAGTTTCATGAGGCTGAGTTGAAAGACCACGGAGATATTAGGGGATGATGGTCCAATTCGGGGACCAAGTCGCAGGAAATGGCACTTGACCAAAACCACCCTTGAAAGATGAATACCGGCTGACCGGTAAGAGATAGCGACTTGTCGTAGAATATTTATATGTTGGACGTTGGAAGACGCAACTTTCATTATATGGGAGCAACCCGGTCAGGGTGCTCCAAGCCGGTCGTTTGGTCGGTTTATGATTTGGGCCGACCATGTGCTGTACCAGGTAGAGGTACCTTTCATGAATTATAACTCAGTCAGTTTGCCACCGAGCGACAAGTTGCGTTGTGTTTTGGAATGATCTTAAGTGGGACTATCAAGGAAAAATACAAATAAAAAATCAGCTTGTCAATGGCCGAAGCTATTAGTGAAACATATAGCAAAATGGGTCCGAAAACGAATGAAATGGGACTTGGACCAAGAATAACTGCAAGTTGGAGAAGTGATAGCAAGTTGGCGTAAAATTTTTATAAGTTGGTGATGATATAACCTACAAAAAAGTATATGAGGCAAAGGTGCTGGCTGGCCTCCAAAGTGGAGATATGGGCGATCGAAAGTTTGTACCCAAGTACGAACAAGTATGGAAAAAACAGGGTAAGGTACCAAGTACCATTAATAACTTCGGCTGTAGATGGCCGAGCAAGACAAACGGCATACCGTTGGAAAGGTCTTGGGGAGACCTATCTACGCTGAAAGTTTCATGGGGCTGAGATGAAAGACCACGGAGATATTAGGTGATGATGGTCCAATTCGGGGACCAAGTCGCAGGAAATGGCACTTGACCAAAATCACCCTTGAAAGGTGATTACCGGCTGACCGGTAAGAGATAGCGACTTGTCGTAGAATATTTATATGTTGGACGTTGGAAGACGCAACTTTCATTATATGGAAGCAACCCGGTCAGGGTGCTCCAAGTCGGTCGTTTGGTCGGTTTATGATTTGGGCCGACCATGTGCTGTACCAGGTAGAGGTACCTTTCATGAATTATAACTCGGTCAGTTTGCCACCGAGCGACAAGTTGCGTTGTGTTTTGGAATGGTCTTAAGTGGGACTATCAAGGAAAAATACAAATAAAAAATCAGCTTGTCAATGGCCGAAGCTATTAGTGAAACATATAGCAAAATGGGTCCGAAAACGAATGAAATGGGACTTGGACCAAGAATAACTGCAAGTTGGAGAAGAGATAGCAAGTTGGCGTAGAACAATTATATTTGGTGCATGGTATAACCAACAAAACAGTATATGCGGCCAAGGTGCTGGCTGGCCTCCAAAGTGGAGATATGGGCGATCCAAAGTTTGTACCCAAGTACGAACAAGTATGGAAGAAACAGGGTAAGGTACCAAGTACCATGAATAACTTCGGCTGTAGATGGCCGAGCAAGACAAACGGCATACCGTTGGAAAGGTCTTGGGGAGACCTATCTACCCTGAAAGTTTCATGAGGCTGAGTTGAAAGACCACGGAGATATTAGGTGATGATAGTCCAATTCGGGGACCAAGTCGCAGGACATGGCACTTGACCAAAATCACCCTTCGAAGGTGAATACCGGCTGACCGGTAAAAGATAGCGACTTGGCGTAGAATATTCATACGTTGGGCGGGTATAGATGCAAATTTTATTATATGGGAGCAACCCGATCAGGGTGCTCCAAGTCGGTCGTTTGGTCGGTTTATGTTTTGGGCCGACCACGTGGTGTACCAAATTGAGGTACCTTTCATGAATTATAACTCGGTCAGTTTGCCACCGAGCGACGAGTTGCGGGGTGTTCTGAAATGGTTTTGAGTGGAACTATCAAGGAAAAATAAAAATAGAAAATCAGCTTGTCCATGGCCGAAGCTATTAGTGAATCATATAGCAAAATGGGTCCAAAAACGAACGAAATGGGACTTGGACCAAGAATAACGGCAAGTTGGAGAAGTGATAGCAAGTTGGCGTAGAACAATTATAAACTGTGCATGGTATGACCAACAAAAAAGTATATGTGGCCCAGGCGGTAGCTGGCCTCCAAAGTGGAGATATGGGTGATTCATGGTTTGCACCCAAGTATGGCAAAAACTGGTAGAGGTACCTTTCATGAATTATAACTCAGGCTGTATGGCACTTAGCGGGACGCTTGACTCTGGTATGGAATAGTCCTGAGTGGGACTATCAAGGAAAAATACGAACAAAAAATAACCATGTCCACGGACGAAGGTATTAGCGAAACTTAGAGCGAAATTGCGACCAAGTCGCTGGAAATGGCCCTTGAACCAAGTATACCGTCAAGGCGGTACGAGATAGCGAGTTGTTGTAGAACATTTATAAGTTTGCCTTTACGAGACAAAAGTTTAGTTATATGGGGCCAACCCGCCCAGGGTTGTCCAAGTCGGTCATATGGCTGATCGAAATTTTCGACCAAGTACTGAGAAAACAGGGTAAGGTACCAAGTACCTCGAATAACTTCGGCTGTAGATGTCCGAGCGAAGCAAACGGCATAACGTTGGAAAGGTCTTGAAGTGTTCTAAACACCCTGAAAGTATGAGAGCGCTATCTGGAAAACTCGTGGAGATATTAGCGAAACATAAGGCCCAAAAGATACCAAGTCGCAGGAAATGGGCCCTCCAAGAACACCCTAAAATCCCAATTACGGCTAAGTTGCAGGCCAGCTAGCGTAGTAAAATGTTCTAGACATAACTAGAACACGTTGATGCGCAACTTTTTGAATAAGATTTTTTTTCGATATCTGGCCCCCAAAGGGGGGATATGGGCGATCCAAAGATTTTTCCAAGTTTCGGTACTTTTTACGGTATCGCTCATAGCTCCGGCTGTATGCAAGCAAATGACAATCTAAGACATGATTTGGAAAGGTTTTGAGTAGTACTAACTTACGTTAGAACACAGCGAAGCGCTATCGGTTCATGGCAAGGCCGATATATACAGTCAAAAATGAAAAATGTTGACAAAATGAACAAAAATTACTTTGGTACGCGAATAGTGGCCAGGGATGAAGAGGTACGAAGGTGGTGTGGAATAATTATAATTAGGGCTTGGTACGCTCTAAAAGTTTGCCGAAGACCGCAAAGCGCTCAGACCCATAGAAAGTGGCCATTTCGGCCGAACAGTGCGTGCAAAGAGGTGAAAAAGCAAAAATTGCACTTTGTGGGGCGATTTGCGGGGGGAAGGAGGGGTCGGAGGGGTAAATGTCTCATGGCCAAAAAGTCTTATCTCATCAAGATCTAAAACATTGCCGAAGACCGCAAAGCGCTAGCTCGCAATCGAAAAATCGCGATTTTGAAAATTTTCTAAGTGTTGGGCCCCCTAAGGAAAAGTAACAAAAATCACCTTTGGCCCCAATTTTGAGCATGAAGGAGTCGTTTCCGAGGCATGGTGTCTTCGGCAAAAAGTTTCATCTACTCGAGTACTTACGACTAGTCAAATAAAAAATTGAGAAACACAAACGGTATGGCTATGCCGAAGCTCGATACACCCGAAAAAACCCCAAAAAAGTCGAAAATGTCGAAAAATGAGAAAACCCTATATTCGTACTTTACTCGAGCCCTAAATATTGAAAAGTGAAACCCGCGATCGATTTGGAACAAAAAATTGACCTAGGCAAAGTTGTATGACGGTCCGCACCTTTGAAAAATCTGGTAAGTGTATTTTAGACAGACTCGAAAAAAGTCGCCCCGAGTCCCCTTACGTTGAAAATCCGAAAAAGTCGAAATTGTTGAAAATGTTAAAAAGCCTCTTTTGGTGGTCCATGGCACCACTAGATATTGAAAAGTGAGGTCCGCGGCCAATCCGGAAGAAAAAGTTAGCTAGGCAAACTTGTATGTCGGTCGATACAAAAAACGGCTCGGTGAGTGTATTTTCGACAGGCTTCAAAAAACAATCCTTCCTCCATACAATTTCAATCGATTTTAAAAATTTCGAGATAGCGCTTTGAAGTCTTCGGCAATAATGTAGAAATCGGGTTTTTAAACACATTTTACTTTTGGGTTTTTTTCGATCCGTCGCTTGGTTCGCCCGCAATCGCGAGAAAACGAAAAAACACGTTTACAAAATTCCGGACGAATTTTGTGATCGCCGTCCATACATTTTCGATCGATTTTTAAAATTTCGAGATAGCGCTTTGGTGTCTTCGGCAATAATGTAGAAATCGGGTTTTTAAACACATTTTACTTTTGGGTTTTTTTCGATCCGTCGCTTGGTTCGCCCGCAATCGCGAGAAAACGAAAAAACACGTTTACAAAATTCGTCCGGAATTTTGTGATCGCCGTCCATACATTTTCGATCGATTTTTAAAATTTCGAGATAGCGCTTTGGTGTCTTCGGCAATAATGTAGAAATCGGGTTTTTAAACACATTTTACTTTTGGGTTTTTTTCGATCCGACGCTTAGTTCGCCCGCAATTGAGAGAAAACGGAAAAACACGTTTACAAAATTCTGGACGAATTTTGTGAACGCCGTCCATACATTTTCGATCGATTTTTAAAATTTCGAGATAGCGCTTTGGTGTCTTCGGCAATAATGTAGAAATCGGGTTTTTAAACACATTTTACTTTTGGGTTTTTTACGATCCGTCGCTTGGTTCGCCCGCAATCGCGAGAAAACGAAAAAACACGTTTACAAAATTCGTCCGGAATTTTGTGAACGCCGTCCATACATTTTCGATCGATTTTTAAAATTTCGAGATAGCGCTTTGGTGTCTTCGGCAATAATGTAGAAATCGGGTTTTTAAACACATTTTACTTTTGGGTTTTTTTCGATCCGACGCTTAGTTCGCCCGCAATTGAGAGAAAACGGAAAAACACGTTTACAAAATTCTGGACGAATTTTGTGAACGCCGTCCATACATTTTCGATCGATTTTTAAAATTTCGAGATAGCGCTTTGGTGTCTTCGGCAATAATGTAGAAATCGGGTTTTTAAACACATTTTACTTTTGGGTTTTTTTCGATCCGTCGCTTGGTTCGCCCGCAATCGCGAGAAAACGAAAAAACACGTTTACAAAATTCCGGACGAATTTTGTGAACGCCGTCCATACATTTTCGATCGATTTTTAAAATTTCGAGATAGCGCTTTGGTGTCTTCGGCAATAATGTAGAAATCGGGTTTTTAAACACATTTTACTTTTGGGTTTTTTTCGATCCGACGCTTGGTTCGCCCGCAATCGCGAGAAAACGAAAAAACACGTTTACAAAATTCCGGACGAATTTTGTGAACGCCGTCCATACATTTTCGATCGATTTTTAAAATTTCGAGATAGCGCTTTGGTGTCTTCGGCAATAATGTAGAAATCGGGTTTTTAAACACATTTTACTTTTGGGTTTTTTTCGATCCGTCGCTTGGTTCGCCCGCAATCGCGAGAAAACGAAAAAACACGTTTACAAAATTCCGGACGAATTTTGTGAACGCCGTCCATACATTTTCGATCGATTTTTAAAATTTCGAGATAGCGCTTTGGTGTCTTCGGCAATAATGTAGAAATCGGGTTTTTAAACACATTTTACTTTTGGGTTTTTTTCGATCCGACGCATAGTTCGCGCGCAATCGAGAGAAAACGGAAAAACACGTTTACAAAATTCCGGACGAATTTTGTGATCGCCGTCCATACATTTTCGATCGATTTTTAAAATTTCGAGATAGCGCTTTGGTTTCTTCGGCAATAATGTAGAAATCGGGTTTTTAAACACATTTTACTTTTGGGTTTTTTTCGATCCGTCGCTTGGTTCGCCCGCAATCGCGAGAAAACGAAAAAACACGTTTACAAAATTCGTCCGGAATTTTGTGATCGCCGTCCATACATTTTCGATCGATTTTTAAAATTTCGAGATAGCGCTTTGGTGTCTTCGGCAATAATGTAGAAATCGGGTTTTTAAACACATTTTACTTTTGGGTTTTTTTCGATCCGACGCATAGTTCGCGCGCAATCGAGAGAAAACGAAAAAACACGTTTACAAAATTCGTCCGGAATTTTGTGATCGCCGTCCATACATTTTCGATCGATTTTTAAAATTTCGAGATAGCGCTTTGGTGTCTTCGGCAATAATGTAGAAATCGGGTTTTTAAACACATTTTACTTTTGGGATTTTTTCGATCCGTCGCTTAGTTCGCCCGCAATTGAGAGAAAACGGAAAAACACGTTTACAAAATTCCGGACGAATTTTGTGAACGCCGTCCATACATTTTCGATCGATTTTTAAAATTTCGAGATAGCGCTTTGGTGTCTTCGGCAATAATGTAGAAATCGGGTTTTTAAACACATTTTACTTTTGGGTTTTTTTCGATCCGACGCATAGTTCGCGCGCAATCGAGAGAAAACGGAAAAACACGTTTACAAAATTCCGGACGAATTTTGTGATCGCCGTCCATACATTTTCGATCGATTTTTAAAATTTCGAGATAGCGCTTTGGTGTCTTCGGCAATAATGTAGAAATCGGGTTTTTAAACACATTTTACTTTTGGGTTTTTTTTGATCCGTCGCTTGGTTCGCCCGCAATCGCGAGAAAACGAAAAAACACGTTTACAAAATTCCGGACGAATTTTGTGATCGCCGTCCATACATTTTCGATCGATTTTTAAAATTTCGAGATAGCGCTTTGGTGTCTTCGGCAATAATGTAGAAATCGGGTTTTTAAACACATTTTACTTTTGGGTTTTTTTCGATCCGTCGCTTGGTTCGCCCGCAATCGCGAGAAAACGAAAAAACACGTTTACAAAATTCTGGACGAATTTTGTGATCGCCGTCCATACATTTTCGTTCGATTTTTAAAATTTCGAGATAGCGCTTTGGTGTCTTCGGCAATAATGTAGAAATCGGGTTTTTAAACACATTTTACTTTTGGGTTTTTTTCGATCCGACGCATAGTTCGCGCGCAATCGAGAGAAAACGAAAAAACACGTTTACAAAATTCGTCCGGAATTTTGTGAACGCCGTCCATACATTTTCGATCGATTTTTAAAATTTCGAGATAGCGCTTTGGTGTCTTCGGCAATAATGTAGAAATCGGGTTTTTAAACACATTTTACTTTTGGGTTTTTTTCGATCCGTCGCTTAGTTCGCCCGCAATTGAGAGAAAACGGAAAAACACGTTTACAAAATTCCGGACGAATTTTGTGAACGCCGTCCATACATTTTCGATCGATTTTTAAAATTTCGAGATAGCGCTTTGGTGTCTTCGGCAATAATGTAGAAATCGGGTTTTTAAACACATTTTACTTTTGGGTTTTTTTCGATCCGTCGCTTGGTTCGCCCGCAATCGCGAGAAAACGAAAAAACACGTTTACAAAATTCCGGACGAATTTTGTGAACGCCGTCCATACATTTTCGATCGATTTTTAAAATTTCGAGATAGCGCTTTGGTGTCTTCGGCAATAATGTAGAAATCGGGTTATTAAACACATTTTACTTTTGGGTTTTTTTTCGATCCGACGCTTAGTTCGCCCGCAATTTAGAGAAAACGGAAAAACACGTTTACAAAATTCTAGACGAATTTTGTGAACGCCGTCCATACATTTTCGATCGATTTTTAAAATTTCGAGATAGCGCTTTGGTGTCTTCGGCAATAATGTAGAAATCGGGTTTTTAAACACATTTTACTTTTGGGTTTTTTTCGATCCGTCGCTAAGTTCGCCCGCAATTGAGAGAAAACGGAAAAACACGTTTACAAAATTCGTCCGGAATTGTGTGAACGCTCTCCATACATTTTCACCTTTGGGTCGTGAATACCGGCTGACCGATAAGAGATAGCGACTTGTCGTAGAATATTTATATGTTGGACGTTGGAAGACGCAACTTTCATTATATGGGAGCAACCCGGTCAGGGTGCTCCAAGTCGGTCGTTTGGTCGGTTTATGGTTTGGGCCGACCATGTGCTGTAGCAGGTAGAGGTACCTTTCATGAATTATAACTCGGTCAGTTTGCCACCGAGCGACAAGTTGCGGTTTGATTTGGAATGGTATTGAAAGGAACTATTACGGAAAAATACGAATAGAAAATCAGCATGTTGGTGGGCGAAGCTATTAGTGAAACATAGAGCAACAAGGGTCCAAAAACGAATGAAATGGGACTTGAACCAAGAATAACGGCAAGTTGGAGACGAGGTAGCAAGTTGGCGTAGAATATTTATAAATTGTGCATAATATGACCAACAAAAAAGTATATGGGGACAAGGCGGTAGCTGGCCCCCAAAGTGGAGATATGGGTGATTCATGTTTTGCACCCAAGTACGAACAAGTATGGTGAAAACAGGGTAAGGTACCAAGTACCATGAATAACTTCGGCTGTCGATGGCCGAGCGAGGCAAAGCGCATATCGTTGGAAAGGTCTTGGGGAGACCTATCTACCCTGCAAGTTTCATGAGGCTGAGTTGAAAGACCACGGAGATATTAGGTGATGATGGTCCAATTCGGGGACCAATTCGCAGGAAATGGCACTTGACCAAAATCACCTTTGAAAGGTGAATACCGGCTGAACGGTAAGAGATAGCGACTTGGCGTTGAATATTCATACGTTTGGCAGGTAAAGACGCAACTTTCATTATACAGGAGCAACCCGGTCAGGGTGCTCCAAGTCGGTCGTTTGGTCGGTTTATGGTTTGGGCCGACCACGTGGTGTACCAAGGTGAGGTACCTTTCATGAATTATAACTCGGTCAGTTTGCCACCGAGCGACAAGTTGCAGTGTGTTTTGGAATGGTCTCAAGAGGGACTATCAAGGAAAAATACGAATAGAAAATCAGCATGTTGGTGGGCGAAGCTATTAGTGAAACATAGAGCAACAAAGGTCCAAAAACGAATGAAATGGGACTTGGACCAAGAATAGCGGCAAGTTGGAGACGAGGTAGCTAGTTGGCATAGAATATTTATAAACTGTGCATGATATGACCAACAAAAAAGTATATCGGGCCAAGGCGGTAGCTGGCCTCCAAAGTGGAGATATGGGTGATTCATGTTTTGCACCCAAGTGCGAACAAGTATGGTGAAAACAGGGTAAGGTACCTAGTACCATGAATAACTTCGGCTGTAGATGGCCTAGCGAGGCAAATCACATACCGTTGGAAAGGTCTTGGGGAGACCTATCTACCCTGCAAGTTTCATGAGGCTGAGTTGAAAGACCACGGAGATATTAGGTGATGATGGTCCAATTCGGGGACCAAGTCGCAGGAAATGGCACTTGACCAAAATCACCTTTGAAAGGTGAATACCGGCTGAACGGTAAGAGATAGCGACTTGGCGTAGAATATTCATACGTTTGGCAGGTAAAGACGCAACTTTCATTATACAGGAGCAACCCGGTCAGGGTGCTCCAAGTCGGTCGTTTGGTCGGTTTATGATTTGGGCCGACCATGTGCTGTACCAGGTAGAGGTACCTTTCATGAATTATAACTCGGTCAGTTTGCCACCGACCGACAAGTCACGGTGTGATTTGGAATGGTCTTGATTCGAACTATTACGGAAAAATACGAATAGAAAATCAGCATGTTGGTGGGCGAAGCTATTAGTGAAACATAGAGCAACAAAGGTCCAAAAACGAATGAAATGGGACTTGGACCAAGAATAGCGGCAAGTTGGAGACGAGGTAGCTAGTTGGCATAGAATATTTATAAACTGTGCATGATATGACCAACAAAAAAGTATATCGGGCCAAGGCGGTAGCTGGCCTCCAAAGTGGAGATATGGGTGATTCATGTTTTGCACCCAAGTGCGAACAAGTATGGTGAAAACAGGGTAAGGTACCTAGTACCATGAATAACTTCGGCTGTAGATGGCCTAGCGAGGCAAATGACATACCGTTGGTAAGGTCTCGGGGAGACCTATCTACCCTGAAAGATTCATGAGGCTGAATTGAAAGACCACGGAGATATTAGGAGATGATGGTCCAATTCGGGGACCAAGTCGCAGGAAATAGCACTTGACCAAAATCACCCTTGAAAGGTGAATACCGGCTGACCGGTAAGAGATAGCGACTTGTCGTTGAATATTTATATGTTGGACGTTGGAAGACGCAACTTTCATTATATGGGAGCAACCCGGTCACGGTGCTCCAAGTCGATCGTTTGGTCGGTTTATGGTTTGGGCCGACCACGTGCTGTACCAGGTAGAGGTACCTTTCATGAATTATAACTCGGTCAGTTTGCCACCGAGCGACAAGTTGCGTTGTGTTTTGGAATGATCTTAAGTGGGACTATCAAGAAAAAATACAAATAAAAAATCAGCTTGTCAATGGCCGAAGCTATTAGTGAAACATATAGCAAAATGGGTCCGAAAACGAATGAAATGGGACTTGGACCAAGAATAACTGCAAGTTGGAGAAGAGATAGCAAGTTGGCGTAGAACAATTCTATTTGGTGCATGGTATGACCAACAAAAAAGTATATGAGACCATGGTGCTGGCTGGCCTCCAAAGTGGAGATATGGGCGATCCAAAGTTTGTACCCAAGTACGAACAAGTATGGAAAAAACAGGGTAAGGTACCAAGTACCATTATTAACTTCGGCTGTAGATGGCCGAGCAAGACAAACGGCATACCGTTGGAAAGGTCTTGGGGAGACCTACCTACCCTGAAAGTTTCATGAGGCTGAGTGGAAAGACCACGGAGATTTTAGGTGATGATGGTCCAATTCGGGGACCAAGTCGCAGGAAATGGCACTTGACCAAAATCACCCTTGAAAGATGAATACCGGCTGACCGGTAAGAGATAGCGACTTGTCGTAGAATATTTATATGTTGGACGTTGGAAGACGCAACTTTCATTATACAGGAGCAACCCGGTCAGGGTGCTCCAAGTCGGTCGTTTGGTCGGTTTATGATTTGGGCCGACCATGTGCTGTACCAGGTAGAGGTACCTTTCATGAATTATAACTCGGTCAGTTTGCCACCGACCGACAAGTCACGGTGTGATTTGGAATGGTCTTGATTGGAACTATTACGGAAAAATACGAATAGAAAATCAGCATGTTGGTGGGCGAAGCTATTAGTGAAACATAGAGCAACAAGGGTCCAAAAACGAATGAAATGGGACTTGAACCAAGAATAACGGCAAGTTGGAGACGAGTTAGCAAGTTGGTGTAGAACAATTATATTTGGTGCATAATATGACCAACAAAAAAGGATATGGGGACAAGGCGGTAGCTGGCCTCCAAAGTTGAGATATGGGT
The DNA here is from genome assembly GCF_943734705.1 of Anopheles coustani. Lineage (NCBI taxonomy): Eukaryota > Metazoa > Arthropoda > Insecta > Diptera > Culicidae > Anopheles > Anopheles coustani. The sequence goes on along the minus strand of NW_026525126.1, from coordinate 339,049 downwards.
GATTCATGTTTTGCACCCAAGTGCGAACAAGTATGGTGAAAACAGGGTAAGGTACCAAGTACCATGAATAACTTCGGCTGTAGATGACCCAGCGAGACAATTTGCATATCGTTGGAAAGGTCTTGGGGAGACCTATCTACCCTGAAAGTTTCATGAGGCTGAGTGGAAAGACCACGGAGATTTTAGGTGATGATGGTCCAATTCGGGGACCAAGTCGCAGGAAATGGCACTTGACCAAAACCACCCTTGAAAGGTGATTACCGGCTGACCGGTAAGAGATAGCGACTTGGCGTAGAATATTCATACGTTGGGCGGGTCGAGACGCAACTTTCCTTATATGGAAGCAACCCGGTCAGGGTGCTCCAAGTCGGTCGTTTGGTCGGTTTATGGTTTGGGCCGACCACGTGGTGTACCAAGGTGAGGTACCTTTCATGAATTATAACTCGGTCAGTTTGCCACCGAGCGACAAGTTGCGGTGTGTTTTGGAATGGTCTTGAGTGGAACTGTTACGGAAAAATACGAACAGAAAATCAGCATGTTGGTGGGCGAAGCTATTAGTGAAACATAGAGCAACAAGGGTCCAAAAACGAATGAAATGGGACTTGAACCAAGAATAACGGCAAGTTGGAGACGAGGTAGCAAGTTGGCGTAGAATATTTATAAATTGTGCATAATATGACCAACAAAAAAGTATATGGGGACAAGGCGGTAGCTGGCCCCCAAAGTGGAGATATGGGTGATTCATGTTTTGCACCCAAGTACGAACAAGTATGGTGAAAACAGGGTAAGGTACCAAGTACCATGAATAACTTCGGCTGTCGATGGCCGAGCGAGGCAAAGCGCATATCGTTGGTAAGGTCTTGGGGAGACCTATCTACCCTGAAAGTTTCATGAGGCTGAGTTGAAAGACCACGGCGATATTAGGTGATGATGGTCCAATTCGGGGACCAAGTCGCAGGAAATGGCACTTGACCAAAATCACCCTTGAAAGGTGAATACCAGCTGACCGGTAAGAGATAGCGACTTGGCGTAGAATATTCATACGTTGGGTGGGTATAGACGCAAATTTCATTATATGGGAGCAACCCGATCAGGGTGCTGCAAGTCGGTCGTTTGGTCGGTTTATGTTTTGGGCCGACCATGTGCTGTACCAGGTAGAGGTACCTTTCATGAATTATAACTCGGTCAGTTTGCCACCGAGCGACGAGTTGCGGGGTGTTTTGGAATGGTTTTGAGTGGAACTATCAAGGAAAAATAAAAATAGAAAATCAGCTTGTCCATGGCCGAAGCTATTAGTGAATCATATAGCAAAATGGGTCCAAAAACGAACGAAATGGGACTTGTACCAAGAATAACGGCAAGTTGGAGAAGAGATAGCAAGTTGGCGTAGAACAATTATAAACTGTGCATGGTATGACCAACAAAAAAGTATATGTGGCCCAGGCGGTAGCTGGCCTCCAAAGTGGAGATATGGGTGATTCATGGTTTGCACCCAAGTATGGCAAAAACTGGTAGAGGTATCTTTCATGAATTATAGCTCAGGCTGTATGGCATTTAGCGGGACGCTTGGCTCTGGCGTGAAATTGTCTTGAGTGGGACTACCAAGGAAAAATACGAACAAAAAATCACCATGTCCACGGACGAAGGTATTAGCGAAACTTAGAGCAAAATTGCGACCAAGTCGCTGGAAATGGCCCTTGAACCAAGTATACCGTCAAGGCGGTACGAGATAGCGAGTTGACGTAGAACATTTATAAGTTTGCCTTTACGAGACGAAAGTTTAGTTATATGGGGCCAACCCGCCCAGGGTTGTCCAAGTCGGTCATATGGCTGATCGAAATTTTCGACCAAGTACTGAGAAAACAGAATAAGGTACCAAGTACCTCAAATAACTTCGGCTGTAGATGTCCGAGCGAAGCAACCGGCATAGCGTTGGAAAGGTCTTTAAGTGCTCTAAACACCCTGAAAGTATGAGAAGGCTATCTGGAAAACTCGTGGAGATATTCGAGAAACATAGGGCCCAAAAGATACCAAGTCGCAGGAAATGGGCCCTCCAAGAACACCCTAAAATCCCAATTACGGCTAAGTTGCAGGCCAGCTAGCGAAGTGAAATGTTCTAGACATAACTAGAACACGTTGATGCGCAACTTTTTGAATCAGAACTTTTTTCGATATCTGGCCCCCAAAGGGGGGATATGGGCGATCCAACGATTTTTCCAAGTTTCGGTACTTTTTACGGTATCGCTCATAGCTCCGGCTGTATGCAAGCAAATGGCAATCTAAGACATGATTTGGAAAGGTATTGAGTAGTACTAACTTACGTTAGAACACAGCGAAGCGCTATCGGTTCATGGCAAGGCCGATATAAGCAGTCAAAAATGAAAAATGTTGACAAAATGAACAAAAATTACCTTGGTACGCGAATAGCGGCCAGGGATGAAGAGGTACGAAGGTATGGTGGAATAATTATAATTAGGAATTGGTACGATCTATAAGTTTGCCGAAGACCGCAAAGCGCTCAGACCCATAGAAAGTGGCCATTTGGGCCGAACAGTGCGTGCAAAGAGGTGAAAAAGCAAAAATTGCACTTTGTGGGGCGATTTGCGGGGGGAAGGAGGGGTCGTAGGGGTAAATGTCTCATGGCCAAAAAGTCTTATCTCATCAAGATCTAAAACATTGCCGAAGACCGCAAAGCGCTAGCTCGCAATCGAAAAATCGCGATTTTGAAAAATTTCTAAGTGTTGGGCCCCCTAAGGAAAAGTAACAAAAATCACCTTTGGCCCCAATTTTGAGCATGAAGGAGTCGTTTCCGAGGCATGGTGTCTTCGGCAAAAAGTTTCATCTACTCGAGTACTTACGACTAGTCAAATAAAAAATTGAGAAACACAAACGGTATGGCTATGCCGAAGCTCGATACACCCGAAAAAATCCCAAAAAAGTCGAAAATGTCGAAAAATGAGAAAACCCTATATTCGTACTCTACTCGAGCCCTAAATATTGAAAAGTGAAACCCGCGATCGATTTGGAACAAAAAATTGACCTAGGCAAACTTGTATGACGGTCCGCACCTTTGAAAAATCTGGTAAGTGTATTTTAGACAGACTCGGAAAAAGTCGCCCCGAGTCCCCTTACATTAAAAATCCGAAAAAGTCAAAATTGTTGAAAATGTTAAAAAGCCTCTTTTGGTGGTCTATGGCACCCCTAGATAATGAAAAGTGAGGTCCGCGGCCAATCCGGAAGAAAAAGTTAGCTAGGCAAACTTGTATGTCAGTCGATACAAAAAACGGCTCGGTGAGTGTATTTTCGACAGGCTTAAAAAAACAATCCTCTCTCCATACAATTTCAACCGATTTTAAAAATTTCGAGATAGCGCTTTGGTGTCTTCGGCAATAATGTAGAAATCGGGTTTTTAAACACATTTTACTTTTGGGTTTTTTTCGATCCGTCGCTTGGTTCGCCCGCAATCGCGAGAAAACGAAAAAACACGTTTACAAAATTCGTCCGGAATTTTGTGATCGCCGTCCATACATTTTCGATCGATTTTTAAAATTTCGAGATAGCGCTTTGGTGTCTTCGGCAATAATGTAGAAATCGGGTTTTTAAACACATTTTACTTTTGGGTTTTTTTCGATCCGACGCTTAGTTCGCGCGCAATCGAGAGAAAACGAAAAAACACGTTTACAAAATTCGTCCGGAATTTTGTGATCGCCGTCCATACATTTTCGATCGATTTTTAAAATTTCGAGATAGCGCTTTGGTGTCTTCGGCAATAATGTAGAAATCGGGTTTTTAAACACATTTTACTTTTGGGTTTTTTTCGATCCGACGCTTAGTTCGCCCGCAATTGAGAGAAAACGTAAAAACACGTTTACAAAATTCTGGACGAATTTTGTGAACGCTCTCCATACATTTTCGATCGATTTTTAAAATTTCGAGATAGCGCTTTGGTGTCTTCGGCTATAATGTAGAAATCGGGTTTTTAAACACATTTTACTTTTGGGTTTTTTTCGATCCGACGCTTAGTTCGCCCGCAATCGCAAGAAAACGAAAAAACACGTTTACAAAATTCGTCCGGAATTTTGTGAACGCTCTCCATACATTTTCACCTTTGGGTCGTGAATACTGGCTGACCGATAAGAGATAGCGACTTGTCGTAGAATATTTATATGTTGGACGTTGGAAGACGCAGCTTTCATTATATGGGGGCAACCCGGTCAGGGTGCTCCAAGTCGGTCGTTTGGTCGGTTTATGGTTTGGGCCGACCATGTGCTGTACCAGGTTGAGGTACTTTTCATGAATTATAACTCGGTCAGTTTGCCTCCGAGCGACAATCTACAGTGTGATTTGGAATGGTCCTGAGTGGGACTATCAAGGAAAAATACGCAAAGAAATTCAGCATGTTGGTGGGCGAAGCTATTAGCGCAACATGGAGCAACAAGGGTCCAAAAACGAATGAAATGGGACTTGGACCAAGAATAACGGCAAGTTGGAGACGAGTTAGCAAGTTGGCGTAGAATATTTATAAACTGTGCATAATATGACCAACAAAAAAGTATATTTGGCCAAGGCGCTGGCTGGCCTCCAAAGCGGTGATATGGGCGATACAAAGTGTGTACCCAAGTGCGAACAAGTATGGTGAAAACAGGGTAAGGTACCATGTACCTTAAATAACTTCGGCTGTAGGTGGCCTAGCGAGGCAAATGACATACCGTTGGAAAGGTCTTGGGGAGACCTATCTACGCTGAAAGTTTCATGGGGCTGAATTGAAAGACCACGGAGATATTAGGTGATGATGGTCCAATTCGGGGACCAATTCGCAGGAAATGGCACTTGACCAAAACCACCCTTGAAAGGTGATTATCGGCTGACCGGTAAGAGATAGCGACTTGGCGTAGAATATTCATACGTTGGGCGGGTAGAGACGCAACTTTCATTATATGGGAGCAACCCGGTCAGGGTGCTCCAAGTCGGTCGTTTGGTCGGTTTATGGTTTGGGCCGATCACGTGGTGCACCAGGTAGAGGTACCTTTCATGAATTATAACTCGGTCAGTTTGCCACCGAGCGACAAGTTGCGGTATGATTTGGAATGATCCTGAGTGGAACTATTAAGGAAAAATACGAATAGAAAATCAGCATGTTGGTGGGCGAAGCTATTAGTGAAACATAGAGCAACAAGGGTCCAAAAACGAATGAAATGGGACTTGAACCAAGAATAACGGCAAGTTGGAGACGAGGTAGCAAGTTGGCGTAGAATATTTATAAATTGTGCATAATATGACCAACAAAAAAGTATATGGGGACAAGGCGGTAGCTGGCCCCCAAAGTGGAGATATGGGTGATTCATGTTTTGCACCCAAGTACGAACAAGTATGGTGAAAACAGGGTAAGGTACCAAGTACCATGAATAACTTCGGCTGTCGATGGCCGAGCGAGGCAAAGCGCATATCGTTGGAAAGGTCTTGGGGAGACCTATCTACCCTGAAAGTTTCATGAGGCTGAGTTGAAAGACCACGGAGATATTAGGTGATGATGGTCCAATTCGGGGACCAAGTCGCAGGAAATGGCACTTGACCAAAATCACCCTTGAAAGGTGAATACCGGCTGAACGGTAAGAGATAGCGACTTTGCGTAGAATATTCATACGTTTGGCAGGTAAAGACGCAACTTTCATTATATGGGAGCAACCCGGTCAGGGTGCTCCAAGTCGGTCGTTTGGTCGGTTTATTGTTTGGGCCGACCATGTGCTGTAGCATGTAGAGGTACCTTTCATGAATTATAACTCGGTCAGTTTGCCACCGAGCGACAAGTTGCGGTATGATTTGGAATGATCCTGAGTGGAACTATTAAGGAAAAATACGAATAGAAAATCAGCATGTTGGTGGGCGAAGCTATTAGTGAAACATAGAGCAACAAGGGTCCAAAAACGAATGAAATGGGACTTGAACCAAGAATAACGGCAAGTTGGAGACGAGGTAGCAAGTTGGCGTAGAATATTTATAAATTGTGCATAATATGACCAACAAAAAATTATATGGGGACAAGGCGGTAGCTGGCCCCCAAAGTGGAGATATGGGTGATTCATGTTTTGCACCCAAGTACGAACAAGTATGGTGAAAACAGGGTAAGGTACCAAGTACCATGAATAACTTCGGCTGTCGATGGCCGAGCGAGGCAAAGCGCATATCGTTGGAAAGGTCTTGGGGAGACCTATCTATTCTGAAAGTTTCATGAGGCTGAGTTGAAAGACCACGGAGATATTAGGTGATGATGGTCCAATTCGGGGACCAAGTCGCAGGAAATGGCACTTGACCAAAACCACCCTTGAAAGGTGATTACCGGCTGACCGGTAAGAGATAGCGACTTGGCGTAGAATATTCATACGTTGGGCGGGTTGAGACGCAACTTTCCTTATATGGAAGCAACCCGGTCAGGGTGCTCCAAGTCGGTCGTTTGGTCGGTTTATGGTTTGGGCCGACCACGTGGTGTACCAAGGTGAGGTACCTTTCATGAATTATAACTCGGTCAGTTTGCCACCGAGCGACAAGTTGCGGTGTGTTTTGGAATGGTCCTGAGTGGAACTATTAAGGAAAAATACGAACAGAAAATCAGCATGTTGGTGGGCGAAGCTATTAGTGAAACATAGAGCAACAAGGGTCCAAAAACGAATGAAATGAGACTTGGACCAAGAATAACCGCAAGTTGTAGACGAGGTAGCAAGTTTGCGTAGAATATTTATAAACTGTGCATAATATGACCAACAAAAAAGTATATGGGGACAAGGCGGTAGCTGGCCTCCAAAGTGGAGATATGGGTGATTCATGTTTTGCACCCAAGTACGAACAAGTATGGTAAAAACAGGGTAAGGTACCAAGTACCATGAATAACTTCGGCTGTAGATGGCCTAGCGAGACAATTTCTATATCGTTGGAAAGGTCTTGGGGAGACCTATCTACCCTGAAAGTTTCATGAGGCTGAGTTGAAAGACCATGGAGATATTAGGTGATGATGGTCCAATTCGGGGACCAAGTCGCAGGAAATGGCACTTGACAAAAATCACCCTTGGAAGGTGAATACTGGCTTACCGGTAAGAGATAGCGACTTGTCGTAGAATATTTATATGTTGGACGTTGGAAGACGCAACTTTCATTATATGGGGGCAACCCGGTCAGGGTGCTCCAAGTCGGTCGTTTGGTCGGTTTATGATTTGGGCCGACCATGTGCTGTACCAGGTAGAGGTACCTTTCATGAATTATAACTCGGTCATTTTGCCACCGAGCGACAAATTGCGTTGTGTTTTGGAATGATCTTAAGTGGGACTATCAAGGAAAAATACAAATAAAAAATCAGCTTGTCCATGGCCGAAGCTATTAGTGAAACATATAGCAAAATGGGTCCAAAAACGAATGAAATGGGACTTGGACCAAGAATAACGGCAAGTTGGAGAAGAGATAGCAAGTTGGCGTAGTACAATTATATTTAGTGCATGGTATGACCAACAAAAAAGTATATGGGGCCAAGGTGCTGGCTGGCCTCCAAAGTTGAGATATGGGCGATCCAAAGTTTGTACCCAAGTATGGCAAAAACTGGTAGAGGTACCTTTCATGAATTACTGCTTAGGCTGTATGGCACTTAGCGGGACGCTTGGCTCTGGTATGGAATAGTCTTGAGTGGGACTATCAAGAAAAAATACGAACAAAAAATCACCATGTCCACGGACGAAGGTATTAGCGAAACTTAGAGCGAAATTGCGACCAAGTCGCTGGAAATGGCCCTTGAACCAAGTATACCGTCAAGGCGGTACGAGATAGCGAGTTGACGTAGAACATTTATAAGTTTGCCTTTACGAGACGAAAGTTTAGTTGTATGGGGCCAACCCGCCCAGGGTTGTCCAAGTCGGTCATATGGCTGATCGAAATTTTCGACCAAGTACTGAGAAAACAGGGTAAGGTACCAAGTACCTCAAATAACTTCGGCTGTAGATGTCCGAGCGAAGCAAACGGCATAGCGTTGGAAAGGTCTTGAAGTGCTTTAAACACCCTGAAAGTATGAGAACGCTATCTGGAAAACTCGTGGAGATATTAGCGAAACATAGGGCCCAAAAGATACCAAGTCGCAGGAAATGGGCCCTCCAAGAACACCCCAAAATCCCAATTACGGCTACGTTGCAGGCCAGCTAGCGAAGTGAAATGTTCTAGACATAACTAGAACACGTTGATGCGCAACTTTTTGAATAAGAACTTTTTTCGATATCTGGCCCCCAAAGGGGGGATATGGGCGATCCAAGGATTTTTCCAAGTTTCGGTACTTTTTACGGTATCGCTCATAGCTCCGGCTGTATGCAAGCAAATGGCAACCTAAGACATGATTTGGAAAGAATAAGAGTAGTACTAACTTACGATAGAACCCAGCGAAGCGCTATCGGTTCATGGCAAGGCCGATATAAGCAGTCAAAGATGAAAAATGTTGACAAAATGAACAAAAATTACCTTGGTACGCGAATAGTGGCCAGGGATGAAGAGGTACGAAGGTGGTGGGGAATAATTATAATTAGGAATTGGTACGATCTATAAGTTTGCCGAAGACCGCAAAGCGCTCAGACCCATAGAAAGTGGCCATTTGGGCCGAACAGTGCGTGCAAAGAGGTGAAAAAGCAAAAATTGCACTTTGTGGGGCGATTTGCGGGGGGAAGGAGGGGTCGGAGGGGTAAATGTCTCATGGCCAAAAAGTCTTATCTCATCAAGATCTAAAACATTGCCGAAGACCGCAAAGCGCTAGCTCGCAATCGAAAAATCGCGATTTTGAAAATTTTCTAAGTGTTGGGCCCCCTAAGGAAAAGTAACAAAAATCACCTTTGGCCCCAATTTTGAGCATGAAGGAGTCGTTTCCGAGGCATGGTGTCTTCGGCAAAAAGTTTCATCTACTCGAGTACTTACGACTAGTCAAATAAAAAATTGAGAAACACAAACGGTATGGCTATGCCGAAGCTCGATACACCCGAAAAAATCAAAAAAAAGTCGAAAATGTCGAAAAATGAGAAAACCCTATATTCGTACTCTACTCGAGCCCTAAATATTGAAAAGTGAAACCCGCGATCGATTTGGAACAAAAAATTGACCTAGGCAAAAATGTATGACGTTCCGCACCTTTGAAAAATCTGGTAAGTGTATTTTAGACAGACTCGAAAAAAGTCGCCCCGAGTCCCCTTACGTTGAAAATCCGAAAAAGTCGAAATTGTTGAAAATGTTAAAAAGCCTCTTTTGGTGGTCCATGGCACCACTAGATATTGAAAAGTGAGGTACGCGGCCAATCCGGAAGAAAAAGTTAGCTAGGCAAACTTGTATGTCGGTCGATACAAAAAACGGCTCGGTGAGTGTATTTTCGACAGGCTTCAAAAAACAATCCTTTCTCCATAAAATTTCAATCGATTTTTAAAATTTCGAGATAGCGCTTTGGTGTCTTCGGCAATAATGTAGAAATCGGGTTTTAAAACACATTTTACTTTTGGGTTTTTTTCGATCCGTCGCTTGGTTCGCCCGCAATCGCGAGAAAACGAAAAAACACGTTTACAAAATTCCGGACGAATTTTGTGAACGCCGTCCATACATTTTCGATCGATTTTTAAAATTTCGAGATAGCGCTTTGGTGTCTTCGGCAATAATGTAGAAATCGGGTTTTTAAACACATTTTACTTTTGGGTTTTTTTCGATCCGTCGCTTGGTTCGCCCGCAATCGCGAGAAAACGAAAAAACACGTTTACAAAATTCCGGACGAATTTTGTGAACGCCGTCCATACATTTTCGATCGATTTTTAAAATTTCGAGATAGCGCTTTGGTGTCTTCGGCAATAATGTAGAAATCGGGTTTTTAAACACATTTTACTTTTGGGTTTTTTTCGATCCGTCGCTTGGTTCGCCCGCAATCGCGAGAAAACGAAAAAACACGTTTACAAAATTCCGGACGAATTTTGTGAACGCCGTCCATACATTTTCGATCGATTTTTAAAATTTCGAGATAGCGCTTTGGTGTCTTCGGCAATAATGTAGAAATCGGGTTTTTAAACACATTTTACTTTTGGGTTTTTTTCGATCCGACGCATAGTTCGCGCGCAATCGAGAGAAAACGGAAAAACACGTTTACAAAATTCCGGACGAATTTTGTGATCGCCGTCCATACATTTTCGATCGATTTTTAAAATTTCGAGATAGCGCTTTGGTGTCTTCGGCAATAATGTAGAAATCGGGTTTTAAAACACATTTTACTTTTGGGTTTTTTTCGATCCGTCGCTTGGTTCGCCCGCAATCGCGAGAAAACGAAAAAACACGTTTACAAAATTCCGGACGAATTTTGTGAACGCCGTCCATACATTTTCGATCGATTTTTAAAATTTCGAGATAGCGCTTTGGTGTCTTCGGCAATAATGTAGAAATCGGGTTTTTAAACATATTTTACTTTTGGGTTTTTTTCGATCCGACGCTTAGTTCGCCCGCAATTTAGAGAAAACGGAAAAACACGTTTACAAAATTCTAGACGAATTTTGTGAACGCCGACCATACATTTTCGATCGATTTTTAAAATTTCGAGATAGCGCTTTGGTGTCTTCGGCAATAATGTAGAAATCGGGTTTTTAAACACATTTTACTTTTGGGTTTTTTTCGATCCGACGCATAGTTCGCGCGCAATCGAGAGAAAACGGAAAAACACGTTTACAAAATTCCGGACGAATTTTGTGATCGCCGTCCATACATTTTCGATCGATTTTTAAAATTTCGAGATAGCGCTTTGGTTTCTTCGGCAATAATGTAGAAATCGGGTTTTTAAACACATTTTACTTTTGGGTTTTTTTCGATCCGTCGCTTGGTTCGCCCGCAATCGCGAGAAAACGAAAAAACACGTTTACAAAATTCGTCCGGAATTTTGTGATCGCCGTCCATACATTTTCGATCGATTTTTAAAATTTCGAGATAGCGCTTTGGTGTCTTCGGCAATAATGTAGAAATCGGGTTTTTAAACACATTTTACTTTTGGGTTTTTTTCGATCCGTCGCTTGGTTCGCCCGCAATCGCGAGAAAACGAAAAAACACGTTTACAAAATTCGTCCGGAATTTTGTGATCGCCGTCCATACATTTTCGATCGATTTTTAAAATTTCGAGATAGCGCTTTGGTGTCTTCGGCAATAATGTAGAAATCGGGTTTTTAAACACATTTTACTTTTGGGTTTTTTTCGATCCGACGCTTAGTTCGCGCGCAATCGAGAGAAAACGAAAAAACACGTTTACAAAATTCGTCCGGAATTTTGTGATCGCCGTCCATACATTTTCGATCGATTTTTAAAATTTCGAGATAGCGCTTTGGTGTCTTCGGCATTAATGTAGAAATCGGGTTTTTAAACACATTTTACTTTTGGGTTTTTTTCGATCCGTCGCTTGGTTCGCCCGCAATCGCGAGAAAACGAAAAAACACGTTTACAAAATTCTGGACGAATTTTGTGAACGCTCTCCATACATTTTTCACCTTTGGGTCGTGAATACCGGCTGACCGATAAGAGATAGCGACTTGTCGTAGAATATTTATATGTTGGACGTTGGAAGACGCAACTTTCATTATATGGGAGCAACCCGGTCAGGGTGCTCCAAGTCGGTCGTTTGGTCGGTTTACGGTTTGGGCCGACCATGTGCTGTACCAGGTTGAGGTACTTTTCATGAATTATAACTCGGTCAGTTTGCCTCCGAGCGACAATCTACGGTGTGATTTGGAATGGTCCTGAGTGGGACTATCAAGGAAAAATACGCAAAGAAATTCAGCATGTTGGTGGGCGAAGCTATTAGCGAAACATAGAGGAAAATGGTAACTAAGTCGAAGGAAATGGGACTTTGACCAAGAATACCACCAAGTTAATAAAGAGATAGCATGTCGACGTGGAACAATTAAAAGTTGGTAAAGGTAATACCAACATAAAAGTATATGGGGCCAAGGCGCTAGCTTGCCTCTAAAGTGGCGATATGGGTGGTTCAAGGTTTGCACCCAAGTATGGCCAAAACTGGTTAAGGTACCTTTCATGAATTATCACTCAGACTGTATGGCACTTAGCGACATGTTTCGATGTGATTTGGAATGGTCTTGAGTGGGACTATTTAGGAAAAATGTAAGTAAAAAATCAGCATGTCTATGAATGAACCTATTAGCGAAACATAGAGCAAATTGGTACCAAAAACTATGGAAATGGGAACTATACCAAGAATACCGGCAAGTTGGAGAAGAGATAGCAAGTTATCGTAGAACATTTATATCTTGGTGGTCACAAGGCCAACAAAAAAGTATATGGGGTCAAGGTGCTGGCTGGCCTCCAAAGTGGAGATATGGGCGATACAAAGTTTGTACCCAAGTACGAACAAGTATGGAAAAAACAGGGTAAGGTACCAAGTACCATTAATAACTTCGGCTGTAGATGGCCGAGCGAGGCAAACGGCTCATCGTTGGAAAGGTCTCTGGGAGACCTATCTACCCTGAAAGTTTCATTAGGCTGAGTTGAAAGACCACGGAGATATTAGGTGATGATGGTCCAATTCGGGGACCAAGTCGCAGGAAATGGCACTTGCCCAAAATCACCCTTGGAAGGTGAATACCGGCTGACCGGTAAGAGATAGCGACTTGTCGTAGAATATTTATATGTTGGACGTTGGTAGACGCAACTTTCATTATATGGGAGCAACCCGGTCAGGGTGCTCCAAGTCGGTCGTTTGGTCGGTTTATGATTTGGGCCGACCATGTGCTGTACCAGGTAGAGGTACCTTTCATGAATTATAACTCGGTCAGTTTGCCACCGAGCGACGAGTTGCGGGGTGTTCTGGAATGGTTTTGAGTGGAACTATCAAGGAAAAATAAAAATAGAAAATCAGCTTGTCCATGGCCGAAGCTATTAGTGAATCATATAGCAAAATGGGTCCGAAAACGAATGAAATGGGACTTGGACCAAGAATAACTGCAAGTTGGAGAAGAGATAGCAAGTTGGCGTAGAATATTTATAAACTGTGCATAATATGACCAACAAAAAAGTATATGAGGCCAAGGTGCTGGCTGGCCTCCAAAGTGGAGATATGGGCGATCCAAAGTTTGTACCCAAGTACGAACAAGTATGGAAAAAACAGGGTAAGGTACCAAGTACCATTAATAACTTCGGCTGTAGATAGCCGAGCAAGACAAACGGCATACCGTTGGAAAGGTCTCGGAGAGACTTATCTACCCTGAAAGTTTCATGAGGCTGAGTTGAAAGACCACGGAGATATTAGGTGATGATGGTCCAATTCGGGGACAAAGTCGCAGGAAATGGCACTTGACCAAAATCACCCTTGAAAGGTGAATCCCGGCTGAACGGTAAGAGATAGCGACTTGGCGCAGAATATTCATACGTTTCACGGCTTGAGACGCAACTTTCATTATATGGGAGCAACCCGGTCAGGGTGCTCCAAGTCGGTCGTTTGGTCGGTTTATGGTTTGGGCCGACCATGTGCTGTAGCAGGTAGAGGTACCTTTCATGAATTATAACTCGGTCAGTTTGCCACCGAGCGACAAGTTGCGGTGTGTTTTGGAATGGTACTGAGTGGAACTATTAAGGAAAAATACGAACAGAAAATCAGCATGTTGGTGGGCGAAGCTATTAGTGAAACATAGAGCAACAAGGGTCCAAAAACGAATGAAATGGGACTTGAACCAAGAATAACGGCAAGTTGGAGACGAGGTAGCAAGTTGGCGTAGAATATTTATAAATTGTGCATAACATGACCAACAAAAAAGTATATGGGGACAAGGCGGTAGCTGGCCCCCAAAGTGGAGATATGGGTGATTCATGTTTTGCACCCAAGTACGATCAAGTATGGTGAAAACAGGGTAAGGTACCAAGTACCATGAATAACTTCGGCTGTAGATGGCCTAGCGAGGCAAATCACATACCGTTGGAAAGGTCTTGGGGAGACCTATCTACCCTGAAAGTTTCATGAGGCTGAGTTGAAAGACCACGGAGATATTATGTGATGATGGTCCAATTCGGGGACCAAGTCGCAGGAAATGGCACTTGACCAAAATCACCTTTGAAAGGTGAATACCGGCTGACCGGTGAGAGATAGCGACTTGGCGTTGAATATTCATACGTTGGGCGGGTATAGATGCAAATTTTATTATATGGGAGCAACCCGATCAGGGTGCTCCAAGTCGGTCGTTTGGTCGGTTTATGGTTTGGGCCGACCATGTGCTGTAGCAGGTAGAGGTACCTTTCATGAATTATAACTCGGTCAGTTTGCCACCGAGCGACAAGTTGCGGTGTGTTTTGGAATGGTCCTGAGTGGAACTATTAAGGAAAAATACGAACAGAAAATCAGCATGTTGGTGGGCGAAGCTATTAGTGAAACATAGAGCAACAAGGGTCCAAAAACGAATGAAATGGGACTTGAACCAAGAATAACGGCAAGTTGGAGACGAGGTAGCAAGTTGGCGTAGAATATTTATAAACTGTGCATAATATGACCAACAAAAAAGTATATGGGGACAAGGCGGTAGCTGGCCCCCAAAGTGGAGATATGGGTGATTCATGTTTTGCACCCAAGTACGAACAAGTATGGTGAAAACAGGGTAAGGTACCAAGTACCATGAATAACTTCGGCTGTGGATGGCCTAGCGAGGCAAATCACATACCGTTGGTAAGGTCTTGGGGAGACCTATCTACCCTGAAAGTTTCATGAGGCTGAGTTGAAAGACCACGGAGATATTAGGTGATGATGGTCCAATTCGGGGACCAATTCGCAGGAAATGGCACTTGACCAAAATCACCTTTGAAAGGTGAATACCGGCTGAACGGTAAGAGATAGCGACTTGGCGTAGAATATTCATACGTTTGGCAGGTAAAGACGCAACTTTCATTATACAAGAGCAACCCGGTCAGGGTGCTCCAAGTCGGTCGTTTGGTCGGTTTATGGTTTGGGCCGACCACGTGGTGTACCAAGGTGAGGTACCTTTCATGAATTATAACTCGGTCAGTTTGCCACCGAGCGACAAGTTGCAGTGTGTTTTGGAATGGTCTTAAGAGGGACTATCAAGGAAAAATACGAATAGAAAATCAGCATGTTGGTGGGCGAAGCTATTAGTGAAACATAGAGCAACAAAGGTCCAAAAACGAATGAAATGGGACTTGGACCAAGAATAGCGGCAAGTTGGAGACGAGGTAGCTAGTTGGCATAGAATATTTATAAACTGTGCATGATATGACCAACAAAAAAGTATATCGGGCCAAGGCGGTAGCTGGCCTCCAAAGTGGAGATATGGGTGATTCATGTTTTGCACCCAAGTGCGAACAAGTATGGTGAAAACAGGGTAAGGTACCAAGTACCATTAATAACTTCGGCTGTAGATGGCCGAGCAAGACAAACGAAATATCGTTGGAAAGGTCTTGGGGAGACCTATCTACCCTGAAAGTTTCATGACGCTGAATTGAAAGACCACGGAGATATTAGGTGATGATGGTCCAATTCGGGGACCAAGTCGCAGGAAATGGCACTTGACCAAAACCACCCTTGAAAGGTGAATACCGGCTGACCGGTAAGAGATAGCGACTTGGCGTAGAATATTCATACGTTGGGCGGGTAAAGACGCAACTTTCATTATACAAGAGCAACCCGGTCAGGGTGCTCCAAGTCGGTCGTTTGGTCGGTTTATGTTTTGGGCCGACCACGTGGTGTACCAAATTGAGGTACCTTTCATGAATTATAACTCGGTCAGTTTGCCACCGAGCGACGAGTTGCGGGGTGTTTTGGAATGGTTTTGAGTGGAACTATCAAGGAAAAATAAAAATAGAAAATCAGCTTGTTCATGGCCGACGCTATTAGTGAATCATATAGCAAAATGGGTCCAAAAACGAACGAAATGGGACTTGGACCAAGAATAACGGCAAGTTGGAGAAGAGATAGCAAGTTGGCGTAGAACAATTATATTTGGTGCATGGTATGACCAACAAAAAAGTATATGAGGCCAAGGTGCTGGCTGGCCTCCAAAGTGGAGATATGGGCGATCCAAAGTTTGTACCCAAGTACGAACAAGTATGGAAAAAAACAGGGTAAGGTACCAAGTACCTTTAATAACTTCGGCTGTAGATGGCCTAGCGAGACAAACGGCATACCGTTGGAAAGGTCTTGGGGAGACCTATTTACCCTGAAAGTTTCATGAGGCTGAGTTGAAAGACCACGGAGATATTAGGTGATGATGGTCCAATTCGGGGACCAAGTCGCAGGAAATGGCACTTGACCAAAATCACACTTGGAAGGTGAATACCGGCTTACCGGTAAGAGATAGCGACTTGGCGTGGAATATTTATATGTTGGACGTTGAAAGACGCAACTTTCATTATATGGGAGCAACCCGGTCAGGGTGCTCCAAGTCGGTCGTTTGGTCGGTTTATGATTTGGGCCGACCATGTGCTGTACCAGGTAGAGGTATTTTTCATGAATTATAACTCGGTCAGTTTGCCACCGAGCGACAAGTTGCGTTGTGTTTTGGAATGATCTTAAGTGGGACTATCAAGGAAAAATACAAATAAAAAATCAGCTTGTCAATGGCCGAAGCTATTAGTAAAACATATAGCAAAATGGGTCCGAAAACGAATGAAATGGGACTTGAACCAAGAATAACGGCAAGTTGGAGACGAGGTAGCAAGTTGGCGTAGAATATTTATAATTTGTGCATAATATGACCAACAAAAAAGTATATGGGGACAAGGCGGTAGCTGGCCCCCAAAGTGGAGATATGGGTGATTCATGTTTTGCACCCAAGTACGAACAAGTATGGAAAAAACAGGGTAAGGTACAAAGTACCATGAATAACTTCGGCTGTAGATGGCCGAGCAAGACAAACGGCATACCGTTGGAAAGGTCTTGGGGAGACCTATCTACCCTGAAAGTTTCATGAGGCTGAGTTGAAAGACCACGGAGATATTAGGTGATGATAGTCCAATTCGGGGACCAAGTCGCAGGAAATGGCACTTGACCAAAACCACCTTTGAAAGGTGAATACCGGCTGACCGGTAAGAGATAGCGACTTGTCGTAGAATATTTATATGTTGGACGTTGGAAGACGCAACTTTCATTATATGGGAGCAACCCGGTCAGGGTGCTCCAAGTCGGTCGTTTGGTCGGTTTAAGGTTTGGGCCGATCACGTGGTGCACCAGGTAGAGGTACCTTTCATGAATTATAACTCGGTCAGTTTTTCACCGAGCGACAAGTTACGCTGTGATTTGGCATAGTCTCAAGTTAAACTATCAAGGAAAAATACAAATAGAAAATCAGCTTGTCCATGGCCGAAGCTATTGGTGAAACATATAGCAAAATGGGTCCAAAAACGAATGAAATGGGACTTGGACCAAGAATAACGGCAAGTTTGAGAAGAGATAGGAAGTTGACGTAGAATATTTATAAACTGTGCATGATATTACCAACAAAAAAGTATATGGGGACAAGGCGGTAGCTGGCCTCCAAAGTGGAGATATGGGTGATTCATGTTTTGCACCCAAGTACGAACAAGTATGGTAAAAACAGGGTAAGGTACCAAGTACCATGAATAACTTCGGCTGTAGATGGCCGAGCGAGGCAAAGCGCATATCGTTGGAAAGGTCTTGGGGAGACCTATCTACCCTGAAAGTTTCATGAGGCTGAGTTGAAAGACCACGGAGATATTAGGTGATGATGGTCCAATTCGGGGACCAAGTCGCAGGAAATGGCACTTGACCAAAACCACCCTTGAAAGGTGATTACCGGCTGACCGGTAAGAGATAGCGACTTGGCGTAGAATATTCATACGTTGGGCGGGTCGAGACGCAACTTTCCTTATATGGAAGCAACCCGGTCAGGGTGCTCCAAGTCGGTCGTTTGGTCGGTTTATGGTTTGGGCCGACCACGTGGTGTACCAAGGTGAGGTACCTTTCATGAATTATAACTCGGTCAGTTTGCCACCGAGCGACAAGTTGCGGTGTGTTTTAGAATGGTCTCAAGTTGGACTATCAAGGAAAAATACAAATAGAAAATCAGCTTGTCCATGGCCGAAGCTATTAGTGAAACATATAGCAAAATGGGTCCAAAAACGAATGAAATGGGACTTGGACCAAGAATAACGGCAAGTTTGAGAAGAGATAGGAAGTTGACGTAGAATATTTATAAACTGTGCATGATATTACCAACAAAAAAGTATATGGGGACAAGGCGGTAGCTGGCCTCCAAAGTGGAGATATGGGTGATTCATGGTTTGCACCCAAGTATGGCAAAAACTGGTAGAGGTACCTTTCATGAATTACAGCTCAGGCTGTATGGCACTTAGCAGGACGCTTGGCTCTGGTATGGAATAGTTTCAAATGGGACTATCAAGGAAAAATACAAACAAAAAATCAACATGTCCACGGACGAAGACATTAGCGAAACTAAGAGCGAAATTGCGACCAAGTCGCTGGAAATGGCCCTTGAACCAAGTATACCTTCAAGGCGGTACGAGATAGCGAGTTGACGTGGAATATTTATAAGTTTGCCTCCACGAGACAAAAGTTCAGTTATATGGGGCCAACCCGCTCAGGGTTGTCCAAGTCGGTCATATGGCTGATCGAAATTTTCGACCAAGTACTGAGAAAACAGGGTAAGGTACCGTGTACCTCGAATAACTTCGGCTGTAGATGTCCGAGTGAGGCAAACGGCATAGCGTTGGAAAGGTCTTGAAGTGTTCTAAACACCCTGAAAGTATGAGAACGCAATCTGGAAAACTCGTGGAGATATTAGAGAAACATAGGGCCCAAAAGATACCAAGTCGCAGGAAATGGGCCCTCCAAGAACACCCTAAAATCCCAATTACGGGTAAGTTGCAGGCCAGCTAGCGAAGTGAAGTGTTGCAGGCATAACTAGAACACGTTGATGCGCAACTTTTTGAATCAGAACTTTTTTCGATATCTGGCCCCCAAAGGGGGGATATGGGCGATCCAAGGATTTTTCCAAGTTTCGGTACTTTTTACGGTATCGCTCATAGCTCCGGCTGTATGCAAGCAAATGGCAACCTAAGACATGATTTGGAAAGGTAGTGAGTAGTACTAACTTACGTTAGAACACAGCGAAGCGCTATCGGTTCATGGCAAGGCCGATATAAGCAGTCAAAAATGAAAAATGTTGACAAAATGAACAAAAATTACCTTGGTACGCGAATAGTGGCCAGGGATGAAGAGGTACGATGGTGGTGGGGAATAATTATAATTAGGAATTGGTACGATCTATAAGTTTGCCGAAGACCGCAAAGCGCTCAGACCCATAAAAAGTGGCCATTTGGGCCGAACAGTGCGTGCAAAGAGGTGAAAAAGCAAAAATTGCACTTTGGTGGGCGATTTGCGGGGGGAAGGAGGGGTCGGAGGGGTAAATGTCTCATGGCCAAAAAGTCTTATCTCATCAAGATCTAAAACATT
Source organism: Anopheles coustani (assembly GCF_943734705.1). Taxonomy (NCBI): domain Eukaryota; kingdom Metazoa; phylum Arthropoda; class Insecta; order Diptera; family Culicidae; genus Anopheles; species Anopheles coustani. The sequence continues at coordinate 319,578 of NW_026525126.1, read as the reverse complement.
GCCGAAGACCGCAAAGCGCTAGCTCGCAATCGAAAAATCGCGATTTTGAAAATTTTCTAAGTGTTGGGCCCCCTAAGGAAAGGTAACAAAAATCACCTTTGGCCCCAATTTTGAGCATGAAGGAGTCGTTTCCGAGGCATGGTGTCTTCGGCAAAAAGTTTCATCTACTCGAGTACTTACGACTAGTCAAATAAAAAATTGAGAAACACAAACGGTATGGCTATGCCGAAGCTCGATACACCCGAAAAAATAAAAAAAAAGTCGAAAATGTCGAAAAATGAGAAAACCCTATATTCGTACTCTACTCGAGCCCTAAATATTGAAAAGTGAAACCCGCGATCGATTTGGAACAAAAAATTGACCTAGGCAAAGTTGTATGACGGTCCGCACCTTTGAAAAATCTGGTAAGTGTATTTTAGACAGACTCGAAAAAAGTCGCCCCGAGTCCCCTTACGTTGAAAATCCGAAAAAGTCGAAATTGTTGAAAATGTTAAAAAGCCTCTTTTGGTGGTCCATGGCACCACTAGATATTGAAAAGTGAGGTACGCGGCCAATCCGGAAGAAAAAGTTAGCTAGGCAAACTTGTATGTCGGTCGATACAAAAAACGGCTCGGTGAGTGTATTTTCGACAGGCTTCAAAAAACAATCCTTTCTCCATACAATTTCAATCGATTTTTAAAATTTCGAGATAGCGCTTTGGTGTCTTCGGCAATAATGTAGAAATCGGGTTTTTAAACACATTTTACTTTTGGGTTTTTTTCGATCCGTCGCTTGGTTCGCCCGCAATCGCGAGAAAACGAAAAAACACGTTTACAAAATTCCGGACGAATTTTGTGAACGCCGTCCATACATTTTCGATCGATTTTTAAAATTTCGAGATAGCGCTTTGGTGTCTTCGGCAATAATGTAGAAATCGGGTTTTTAAACACATTTTACTTTTGGGTTTTTTTCGATCCGTCGCTTGCTTCGCCCGCAATCGCGAGAAAACGAAAAAACACGTTTACAAAATTCCGGACGAATTTTGTGATCGCCGTCCATACATTTTCGATCGATTTTTAAAATTTCGAGATAGCGCTTTGGTGTCTTCGGCAATAATGTAGAAATCGGGTTTTTAAACACATTTTACTTTTGGGTTTTTTTCGATCCGTCGGTTGGTTCGCCCGCAATCGAGAGAAAACGGAAAAACACGTTTACAAAATTCCGGACGAATTTTGTGATCGCCGTCCATACATTTTCGATCGATTTTTAAAATTTCGAGATAGCGCTTTGGTGTCTTCGGCAATAATGTAGAAATCGGGTTTTTAAACACATTTTACTTTTGGGTTTTTTTCGATCCGACGCTTAGTTCGCCCGCAATTGAGAGAAAACGGAAAAACACGTTTACAAAATTCCGGACGAATTTTGTGAACGCCGTCCATACATTTTCGATCGATTTTTAAAATTTCGAGATAGCGCTTTGGTGTCTTCGGCAATAATGTAGAAATCGGGTTTTTAAACACATTTTACTTTTGGGTTTTTTTCGATCCGACGCATAGTTCGCGCGCAATCGAGAGAAAACGGAAAAACACGTTTACAAAATTCTGGACGAATTTTGTGAACGCCGTCCATACATTTTCGATCGATTTTTAAAATTTCGAGATAGCGCTTTGGTGTCTTCGGCAATAATGTAGAAATCGGGTTTTTAAACACATTTTACTTTTGGGTTTTTTTCGATCCGACGCTTAGTTCGCCCGCAATTGAGAGAAAACGGAAAAACACGTTTACAAAATTCCGGACGAATTTTGTGAACGCCGTCCATACATTTTCGATCGATTTTTAAAATTTCGAGATAGCGCTTTGGTGTCTTCGGCAATAATGTAGAAATCGGGTTTTTAAACACATTTTACTTTTGGGTTTTTTTCGATCCGTCGCTTGGTTCACCCGCAATCGCGAGAAAACGAAAAAACACGTTTACAAAATTCCGGACGAATTTTGTGATCGCCGTCCATACATTTTCGATCGATTTTTAAAATTTCGAGATAGCGCTTTGGTGTCTTCGGCAATAATGTAGAAATCGGGTTTTTAAACACATTTTACTTTTGGGTTTTTTTCGATCCGTCGCTTGGTTCGCCCGCAATCGCGAGAAAACGAAAAAACACGTTTACAAAATTCGTCCGGAATTTTGTGATCGCCGTCCATACATTTTCGATCGATTTTTAAAATTTCGAGATAGCGCTTTGATGTCTTCGGCAATAATGTAGAAATCGGGTTTTTAAACACATTTTACTTTTGGGTTTTTTTCGATCCGTCGCTTGGTTCGCCCGCAATCGCGAGAAAACGAAAAAACACGTTTACAAAATTCCGGACGAATTTTGTGATCGCCGTCCATACATTTTCGATCGATTTTTAAAATTTCGAGATAGCGCTTAGGTGTCTTCGGCAATAATGTAGAAATCGGATTTTTAAACACATTTTACTTTTGGGTTTTTTTCGATCCGACGCTTAGTTCGCCCGCAATTGAGAGAAAACGGAAAAACACGTTTACAAAATTCGTCCGGAATTTTGTGAACGCTCTCCATACATTTTCACCTTTGGGTCGTGAATACCGGCTGACCGATAAGAGATAGCGACTTGTCGTTGAATATTTATATGTTGGACGTTGGAAGACGCAACTTTCATTATATGGGAGCAACCCGGTCAGGGTGCTCCAAGTCGGTCGTTTGGTCGGTTTATGGTTTGGGCCGACCATGTGCTGTACCAGGTTGAGGTACTTTTCATGAATTATAACTCGGTCAGTTTGCCACCGAGCGACAAGTTACGCTGTGATTTGGAATGGTCCTGATTGGAACTATTACGGAAAAATACGAATAGAAAATCAGCATGTTGGTGGGCGAAGCTATTAGTGAAACATAGAGCAACAAAGGTCCAAAAACGAATGAAATGGGACTTGGACCAAGAATAACGGCAAGTTCGAGACGAGTTAGCAAGTTGGCGTTGAATATTTATAAACTGTGCATGATATGGCTAACAAAAAAGTATTTTGAAGCAGAACTTCAAGCATAAAACCATTATTTCAACAACGTATGAAGGTGGTTTCAATGAAACCATGTTTACAAAATGCGGGTTCAGTTCTTCAAGTAGGTGGTCATAGCTCAATAAAAACAATAATTTAATTTCATGTTTTAATGCTAGAAATAGTACTTTGTTTTTGAAAAATTAAAACATAATTATCTCAAGTCCGAACACTGACGACAAGCAAATAGGATGAAGATTTATAATTAAAGAACACATTTCTGCGGGTAAACTTTACCGAAGGTGATTCCGGTGAGCTGTATATTGTCAAATAAGCCAATACGGGAATAAGTTGTGTTGTTTGCAACCGATCTCGCATTATTATATATTTTTGGAATGGTAAATTGAAGACCGAGAAAACTTATTTCATTTCGATATGGTCAGATGAAGATTAAAAAAAGTCTTTTGTAGCAGAAACGAACCATTATTTCCACAACGTATGAAGGTGGTTTCAATGAAACCATGTTTACAAAATGCGGGTTCAGTTCTTCAAGTAGGTGGTCGTAGATCAATAAAAAATATAATTTAATTTCATGTTTTAATGCTAGAAATAGTACTTAGTTTTTGAAAAATTAAAACATAATTATCTCAAGTCCAAACACTGACGACAAGCAAATAGGATGAAGATTTATAATTAAAGAACACATTTCTGCGGGTAAACTTTACCGAAGGTGATTCCGGTGAGCTGTATATTGTCAAATAAGCCAATACGGGAATAAGTTGTGTTGTTTGCAACCGATCTCGCATTATTATATATTTTTATAATGGTAAATTGAAGACCGAGAAAACTTATTTCATTTCGATATGGTCAGATGAAGATTAAAAAACGTCTTTTGTAGCAGAAACGAACCATTATTTCAACAACGTATGAAGGTGGTTTCAATGAAACCATGTTTACAAAATGCGAGTTCAGTTCTTCAAGTAGGTCTTCGATGAGCAACGAATAAAATAATTTCATTTCTTGTTTTTTTGCTAGAAACAGAACATTGTTTTTTATTAATTGAAAAATTATTAATTCGTTATCATAGGACGTATTTCGAAGAAAGCAGGAGAAAGGTAAATGTTGAAAGAACATATTTTTAAGATTGCGGTTCATCGTAGGTGCACCATGGTACTGGTCATCACTGCTGATATCGGAAAAACCACAAAACCGGAAATAAGTCTGGTTGTAAGAACCCGATCTCGTATTATTATATATTTTTGGAATGGTATTTTAGAGACCAAAAGCTTCATTTTTATTATATATGCGCAGATGTAAATTTAAAAAATATCTGTTACAGCAGAAACAAATAATTATTCCGTATGAAGTTGACTTTTTGACAATTGTCTTCCATTTCGTCGTGTTTACAAATTGTGGGTTCAGTTCTTCAACGAGAATAATGAAAACCAACGAACAAATTTTAAATTATTCTTGTTTTGAAATAAGTTGCTCACTCTGGCCGTTATATTTAATTTAATGATGATTCTTCCACATGACCGCAACAATACTGGAACATTTACGCTGAAAGAAACAACGTTTTCTTGATTTTGTTTGTGAGCTATTGAAAAATTAATAATTCCTTTTCGTTCAACTGACATTTCGGGAAGCAGGACAGAGAATCGACTCAATGTACCTGCCGAAAAAAACGACGCCATTTTACAGACGCCTTCCTACGGACGAAAGAAGCAGACTCAACCAATTTACTACAGAAAAAATAAAAAGTTTCGTGCAGAAAATGGCCTCGAGTTGGATAAACGCTACTGAGGATATGTTCGGATCGGCGGAGACCGAACAATGTGCAAATTTCGGTAACGTTGCTGCCGAACAGTGGACGGTAGCCGAGTACGATGATTTGGTCCACCAGCTTCGAGCAATTTTGCCAGCGGAGGACGAGAAGAAAGCAGACGACCGGATTCAGCAAATAAATTGGACTCGCGTCGCTGTAGGCAACCATACGCCCGAAGAAGCAAAGAAGGCGACAAAAATGTTGTTGCAGAGAGTCGACGCGTATCGGACGCTGGACGAAATGCTCTGCATCGTGCAGAAGAAAGGAGTCCGGGAGTGTTTGGGCGAGACGCCGAAAACTACACAACCAAAAATGCAACAATATTCGTAAGTCTTAAATAATCAACCAAAAGGTGCCTTGGTTTTCATTGATTGTATTGTTTGTTTTGTTTTGATTATTTCTAGCTACCAGAACCAAACCAAAACAACATACAACAAGATAGCAAACCGCACCATAACACCTTACAATATTTTTACAAAAAAAAACAGCACCTTAAATCTGACTTGCGCCGACCGGAAAAAGCTGTGGAAGCATGCTGATCCTACCACGAAACTGCCTTATATCATCGAAGCATCGCGTTCGGAAAACCACCGCCTTACAAAGGAAGAAAAGCGGCTGTTTGACGAGGCAAACGGAAAGCCCCAATCCGTTCCACTCACTACAATTGATTACTTCGTCGCAAAGTACGGCCAACATAAACCACCATATACAGCAGCGAGGTGTCACCGGGCTGCAAGGAAGCGATTCCACCGACTGCCAACAGTCCGCAAAACAGCATTCGAGAGAGAACACCAGGACGCCTTGATTAGATACATCACCGAACATATGGCGTATATTGATACATGTTCATCTTTTCAGAGGCAGGCGGAGTGGGAGGAGCTGGATCGGTACATGCAGGCTGTGCTACCGAAAACTCAAGTGGTGGACGAAGACCAGGCCAGATGCAGCGACGATGATTTCCACGACTTGCCGATTGCGGAGTCGACGGCGCTGGACGATGCATCCCTTTTTGGCCATCATGTGGATCAGCACAACAGCCGTGCTAAACGTAGAAAACCGAACAACTCATCGTCGTCGTCGAGCGTCCACGCGCTCACACTATTTTAATATGAAAAATTAATTTAACTATTATTAATGCATGCCTTCAAATAATTTAATGCATGCAAAAATGACTAACCACGTTCAATTTAAAGTAATGCATGCCATATAATAAATAAGTGCATGCAAATGTAGATATAGCTTTTTCATTTAAAATAAATGCATGCAAATAAACAATTGTTAAAACTATATCACTCGTGTTCAATTTATTTGAGTTATGGCTACGTTTTCCCCATTTTGCTGCTCGCACTCTTTTATTTCAATTTCGCTTGCAGTCGATATTTATTTTGGAGATTGAATCCTGGTTTCAAAAAAAAAAAAAAAACACTTCGTGCATGATAAGCTGCATCTCCTAAACCCAGCAAAGCATAGCATGGAACACAAAAAAAGCGTAGCTCAGGCTGTATCAAACCAATCTCGCAAAACAAATAAGTTTTGGAAACGTTATGCGGAGTCCAACAACATCCCGTCGAGAGCGAGAAGATGCGATGGTATTTTAGAAAAATCTTGAGCTAGGGGAGACATCACTGATTTGGACCCCGTTGAGCCGGTTTTCAGTACCGTAAAAAACACAAAATCAAGCGTAGCTCAGGCTGTATCAAACCAATCTCGCAAAACAAATAAGTTTTGGAAACGTTATGCGGAGTCCAACAACATCCCGTCGAGAGCGAGAAGATGCGATGGTTTTTTAGTAAAATCAGGTATGAGGGGAGACATCACTGATTTTGGCCCCGTTGAGCCGGTTTTCGGTACCGTAAAAAACACAAAATCAAGCGTAGCTCAGGCTGTATCAAACCAATCTCGCAAAACTAATAAGTTTTGGAAACGTTATGCGGAGTCCAACAACATCCCGTCGCGAGCGAGAAGATGCGATGGTTTTTTAGTAAAATCAGGTATGAGGGGAGACATCACTGATTTTGGCCCCGTTGAGCCGGTTTTCGGTACCGTAAAAAACACAAAACCTTGCGTAGCTCAGGCTGTATCAAACCAATCTCGCAAAACAAATAAGTTTTGGAAACGTTATGCGGAGTCCAACAACATCCCGTCGAGAGCGAGAAGATGCGATGGTTTTTTAGTAAAATCAGGTATGAGGGGAGACATCACTGATTTTGGCCCCGTTGAGCCGGTTTTCGGTACCGTAAAAAACACAAAATCAAGCGTAGCTCAGGCTGTATCAAACCAATCTCGCAAAACAAATAAGTTTTGGAAACGTTATGCGGAGTCCAACAACATCCCGTCGAGAGCGAGAAGATGCGATGGTTTTTTAGTAAAATCAGGTATGAGTGGAGACATCACTGATTTTGGCCCCGTTGAGCCGGTTTTCGGTACCGTAAAAAACACAAAATCAAGCGTAGCTCAGGCTGTATCAAACCAATCTCGCAAAACTAATAAGTTTTGGAAACGTTATGCGGAGTCCAACAACATCCCGTCGAGAGCGAGAAGATGCGATGGTTTTTTAGTAAAATCAGGTATGAGGGGAGACATCACTGATTTGGACCCCGTTGAGCCGGTTTTCGGTACCGTAAAAAACACAAAACCTTGCGTAGCTCAGGCTGTATCAAACCAATCTCGCAAAACAAATAAGTTTTGAAAACGTTATGCGGAGTCCAACAACATCCCGTCGAGAGCGAGAAGATGCGATGGTTTTTTAGTAAAATCAGGTATGAGGGGAGACATCACTGATTTTGGCCCCGTTGAGCCGGTTTTCAGTACCGTAAAAAACACAAAATCAAGCGTAGCTCAGGCTGTATCAAACCAATCTCGCAAAACAAATAAGTTTTGGAAACGTTTTGCGGAGTCCAACAACATCCCGTCGAGAGCGAGAAGATGCGATGGTTTTTTAGTAAAATCAGGTATGAGGGGAGACATCACTGATTTGGACCCCGTTGAGCCGGTTTTCGGTACCGTAAAAAACACAAAACCTTGCGTAGCTCAGGCTGTATCAAACCAATCTCGCAAAACAAATAAGTTTTGAAAACGTTATGCGGAGTCCAACAACATCCCGTCGAGAGCGAGAAGATGCGATGGTTTTTTAGTAAAATCAGGTATGAGGGGAGACATCACTGATTTTGGCCCCGTTGAGCCGGTTTTCGGTACCGTAAAAAACCCAAAATCAAGCGTAGCTCAGGCTGTATCAAACCAATCTCGCAAAACAAATAAGTTTTGGAAACGTTATGCGGAGTCCAACAACATCCCGTCGAGAGCGAGAAGATGCGATGGTTTTTTAGTAAAATCAGGTATGAGGGGAGACATCACTGATTTGGACCCCGTTGAGCCGGTTTTCGGTACCGTAAAAAACACAAAACCTTGCGTAGCTCAGGCTGTATCAAACCAATCTCGCAAAACAAATAAGTTTTGAAAACGTTATGCGGAGTCCAACAACATCCCGTCGAGAGCGAGAAGATGCGATGGTTTTTTAGTAAAATCAGGTATGAGTGGAGACATCACTGATTTTGGCCCCGTTGAGCCGGTTTTCGGTACCGTAAAAAACACAAAATCAAGCGTAGCTCAGGCTGTATCAAACCAATCTCGCAAAACTAATAAGTTTTGGAAACGTTATGCGGAGTCCAACAACATCCCGTCGAGAGCGAGAAGATGCGATGGTTTTTTAGTAAAATCAGGTATGAGGGGAGACATCACTGATTTGGACCCCGTTGAGCCGGTTTTCGGTACCGTAAAAAACACAAAACCTTGCGTAGCTCAGGCTGTATCAAACCAATCTCGCAAAACAAATAAGTTTTGAAAACGTTATGCGGAGTCCAACAACATCCCGTCGAGAGCGAGAAGATGCGATGGTTTTTTAGTAAAATCAGGTATGAGGGGAGACATCACTGATTTTAGCCCCGTTGAGCCGGTTTTCAGTACCGTAAAAAACACAAAATCAAGCGTAGCTCAGGCTGTATCAAACCAATCTCGCAAAACAAATAAGTTTTGGAAACGTTTTGCGGAGTCCAACAACATCCCGTCGAGGGCGAGAAGATGCGATGGTTTTTTAGTAAAATCAGGTATGAGGGGAGACATCACTGATTTGGACCCCGTTGAGCCGGTTTTCGGTACCGTAAAAAACACAAAACCTTGCGTAGCTCAGGCTGTATCAAACCAATCTCGCAAAACAAATAAGTTTTGAAAACGTTATGCGGAGTCCAACAACATCCCGTCGAGAGCGAGAAGATGCGATGGTTTTTTAGTAAAATCAGGTATGAGGGGAGACATCACTGATTTTGGCCCCGTTGAGCCGGTTTTCGGTACCGTAAAAAACACAAAATCAAGCGTAGCTCAGGCTGTATCAAACCAATCTCGCAAAACAAATAAGTTTTGGAAACGTTATGCGGAGTCCAACAACATCCCGTCGAGAGCGAGAAGATGCGATGGTTTTTTAGTAAAATCAGGTATGAGGGGAGACATCACTGATTTTGGCCCCGTTGAGCCGGTTTTCGGTACCGTAAAAAACACAACACCAAGCGTAGCTCAGGCTGTATCAACCCAATCTCGCAAAACAAATAAGTTTTGGAAACGTTATGCGGAGTCCAACAACATCCCGTCAAGAGCGAGAAGATGCGATGGTTTTTTTGTTAAATCAGGTATGAGGGGAGACATCACTGATTTTGGCCCCGTTGAGCCGGTTTTCAGTACCGTAAAAAACACAAAACCTTGCGTAGCTCAGGCTGTATCAAACCAATCTCGCAAAACAAATAAGTTTTGGAAACGTTATGCGGAGTCCAACAACATCCCGTCGAGAGCGAGAAGATGCGATGGTTTTTTAGTAAAATCAGGTATGAGGGGAGACATCACTGATTTGGACCCCGTTGAGCCGGTTTTCGGTACCGTAAAAAACACAAAACCTTGCGTAGCTCAGGCTGTATCAAACCAATCTCGCAAAACAAATAAGTTTTGAAAACGTTATGCGGAGTCCAACAACATCCCGTCGAGAGCGAGAAGATGCGATGGTTTTTTAGTAAAATCAGGTATGAGGGGAGACATCACTGATTTGGACCCCGTTGAGCCGGTTTTCGGTACCGTAAAAAACACAAAATCAAGCGTAGCTCAGGCTGTATCAAACCAATCTCGCAAAACAAATAAGTTTTGGAAACGTTTTGCGGAGTCCAACAACATCCCGTCGAGAGCGAGAAGATGCGATGGTTTTTTAGTAAAATCAGGTATGAGGGGAGACATCACTGATTTTGGCCCCGTTGAGCCGGTTTTCAGTACCGTAAAAAACACAAAATCAAGCGTAGCTCAGGCTGTATCAAACCAATCTCGCAAAACAAATAAGTTTTGGAAACGTTATGCGGAGTCCAACAACATCCCGTCGAGAGCGAGAAGATGCGAAGGTTTTTTAGTAAAATCAGGTATGAGGGGAGACATCACTGATTTTGGCCCCGTTGAGCCGGTTTTCAGTACCGTAAAAAACACAAAACCTTGCGTAGCTCAGGCTGTATCAAACCAATCTCGCAAAACAAATAAGTTTTGGAAACGTTATGCGGAGTCCAACAACATCCCGTCGAGAGCGAGAAGATGCGATGGTTTTTTAGTAAAATCAGGTATGAGGGGAGACATCACTGATTTGGACCCCGTTGAGCCGGTTTTCGGTACCGTAAAAAACACAAAATCAAGCGTAGCTCAGGCTGTATCAAACCAATCTCGCAAAACAAATAAGTTTTGGAAACGTTATGCGGAGTCCAACAACATCCCGTCGAGAGCGAGAAGATGCGATGGTTTTTTAGTAAAATCAGGTATGAGGGGAGACATCACTGATTTTGGCCCCGTTGAGCCGGTTTTCGGTACCGTAAAAAACACAAAACCAAGCGTAGCTCAGGCTGTATCAACCCAATCTCGCAAAACAAATAAGATTTGGAAACGTTATGCGGAGTCCAACAACATCCCGTCGAGAGCGAGAAGATGCGATGGTTTTTTTGTTAAATCAGGTATGAGGGGAGACATCACTGATTTTGGCCCCGTTGAGCCGGTTTTCAGTACCGTAAAAAACACAAAACCTTGCGTAGCTCAGGCTGTATCAAACCAATCTCGCAAAACAAATAAGTTTTGGAAACGTTATGCGGAGTCCAACAACATCCCGTCGAGAGCGAGAAGATGCGATGGTTTTTTAGTAAAATCAGGTATGAGGGGAGACATCACTGATTTGGACCCCGTTGAGCCGGTTTTCGGTACCGTAAAAAACACAAAACCTTGCGTAGCTCAGGCTGTATCAAACCAATCTCGCAAAACAAATAAGTTTTGAAAACGTTATGCGGAGTCCAACAACATCCCGTCGAGAGCGAGAAGATGCGATGGTTTTTTAGTAAAATCAGGTATGAGGGGAGACATCACTGATTTTGGCCCCGTTGAGCCGGTTTTCGGTACCGTAAAAAACCCAAAATCAAGCGTAGCTCAGGCTGTATCAAACCAATCTCGCAAAACAAATAAGTTTTGGAAACGTTTTGCGGAGTCCAACAACATCCCGTCGAGAGCGAGAAGATGCGATGGTTTTTTAGTAAAATCAGGTATGAGGGGAGACATCACTGATTTTGGCCCCGTTGAGCCGGTTTTCAGTACCGTAAAAAACACAAAATCAAGCGTAGCTCAGGCTGTATCAAACCAATCTCGCAAAACAAATAAGTTTTGGAAACGTTATGCGGAGTCCAACAACATCCCGTCGAGAGCGAGAAGATGCGATGGTTTTTTAGTAAAATCAGGTATGAGGGGAGACATCACTGATTTTTGCCCCGTTGAGCCGGTTTTCGGTACCGTAAAAAACACAAAACCTTGCGTAGCTCAGGCTGTATCAAACCAATCTCGCAAAACAAATAAGTTTTGGAAACGTTATGCGGAGTCAAACCACATCCCGTCGAGAGCGAGAAGATCCGATGGTTTTTTAGTCAAATCAGGTATGAGGGGAGACATAACTGATTTGGACCCCGTTGAGCCGGTTTTCGGTACCGTAAAAAACACAAAATCAAGCGTAGCTCAGGCTGTATCAAACCAATCTCGCAAAACAAATAAGTTTTGGAAACGTTATGCGGAGTCCAACAACATCCCGTCGAGAGCGAGAAGATGCGATGGTTTTTTAGTAAAATCAGGTATGAGGGGAGACATCACTGATTTTGGCCCCGTTGAGCCGGTTTTCGGTACCGTAAAAAACACAAAACCTTGCGTAGCTCAGGCTGTATCAAACCAATCTCGCAAAACAAATAAGTTTTGGAAACGTTATGCGGAGTCCAACAACATCCCGTCGAGAGCGAGAAGATCCGATGGTTTTTTATTAAAATCAGGTATGAGGGGAGACATCACTGATTTTGGCCCCGTTGAGCCGGTTTTCGGTACCGTAAAAAACACAAAATCAAGCGTAGCTCAGGCTGTATCAAACCAATCTCGCAAAACAAATAAGTTTTGGAAACGTTTTGCGGAGTCCAACAACATCCCGTCGAGAGCGAGAAGATGCGATGGTTTTTTAGTAAAATCAGGTATGAGGGGAGACATCACTGATTTTGGCCCCGTTGAGCCGGTTTTCAGTACCGTAAAAAACACAAAACCTTGCGTAGCTCAGGCTGTATCAAACCAATCTCGCAAAACAAATAAGTTTTGGAAACGTTATGCGGAGTCAAACCACATCCCGTCGAGAGCGAGAAGATCCGATGGTTTTTTAGTCAAATCAGGTATGAGGGGAGACATAACTGATTTGGACCCCGTTGAGCCGGTTTTCGGTACCGTAAAAAACACAAAATCAAGCGTAGCTCAGGCTGTATCAAACCAATCTCGCAAAACAAATAAGTTTTGGAAACGTTATGCGGAGTCCAACAACATCCCGTCGAGAGCGAGAAGATGCGATGGTTTTTTAGTAAAATCAGGTATGAGGGGAGACATCACTGATTTTGGCCCCGTTGAGCCGGTTTTCGGTACCGTAAAAAACACAAAACCTTGCGTAGCTCAGGCTGTATCAAACCAATCTCGCAAAACAAATAAGTTTTGGAAACGTTATGCGGAGTCCAACAACATCCCGTCGAGAGCGAGAAGATCCGATGGTTTTTTATTAAAATCAGGTATGAGGGGAGACATCACTGATTTTGGCCCCGTTGAGCCGGTTTTCGGTACCGTAAAAAACACAAAATCAAGCGTAGCTCAGGCTGTATCAAACCAATCTCGCAAAACAAATAAGTTTTGGAAACGTTATGCGGAGTCCAACAACATCCCGTCGAGAGCGAGAAGATGCGATGGTTTTTTAGTAAAATCAGGTATGAGGGGAGACATCACTGATTTTAGCCCCGTTGAGCCGGTTTTCGGTACCGTAAAAAACACAAAACCTTGCGTAGCTCAGGCTGTATCAAACCAATCTCGCAAAACAAATAAGTTTTGGAAACGTTATGCGGAGTCCAATAACATCCCGTCGAGAGCGAGAAGATGCGATGGTTTTTTAGTAAAATCAGGTATGAGGGGAGACATCACTGATTTTGGCCCCGTTGAGCCGGTTTTCAGTACCGTAAAAAACACAAAATCAAGCGTAGCTCAGGCTGTATCAAACCAATCTCTCAAAACAAATAAGTTTTGGAAACGTTATGCGGAGTCCAACAACATCCCGTCGAGAGCGAGAAGATGCGATGGTTTTTTAGTAAAATCAGGTATGAGGGGAGACATCACTGATTTTGGCCCCGTTGAGCCGGTTTTCGGTACCGTAAAAAACACAAAACCTTGCGTAGCTCAGGCTGTATCAAACCAATCTCGCAAAACAAATAAGTTTTGGAAACGTTATGCGGAGTCCAACAACATCCCGTCGAGAGCGAGAAGATCCGATGGTTTTTTATTAAAATCAGGTATGAGGGGAGACATCACTGATTTTGGCCCCGTTGAGCCGGTTTTCGGTACCGTAAAAAACACAAAATCAAGCGTAGCTCAGGCTGTATCAAACCAATCTCGCAAAACAAATAAGTTTTGGAAACGTTATGCGGAGTCCAACAACATCCCGTCGAGAGCGAGAAGATGCGATGGTTTTTTAGTAAAATCAGGTATGAGGGGAGACATCACTGATTTTAGCCCCGTTGAGCCGGTTTTCGGTACCGTAAAAAACACAAAACCTTGCGTAGCTCAGGCTGTATCAAACCAATCTCGCAAAACAAATAAGTTTTGGAAACGTTATGCGGAGTCCAATAACATCCCGTCGAGAGCGAGAAGATGCGATGGTTTTTTAGTAAAATCAGGTATGAGGGGAGACATCACTGATTTTGGCCCCGTTGAGCCGGTTTTCGGTACCGTAAAAAACACAAAACCTTGCGTAGCTCAAGCTGTATCAAACCAATCTCGCAAATCAAATAAGTTTTGGAAACGTTATGCGGAGTCCAACAACATCCCGTCGAGAGCGAGAAGATGCGATGGTTTTTTAGTAAAATCAGGTATGAGGGGAGACATCACTGATTTTGGCCCCGTTGAGCCGGTTTTCGGTACCGTAAAAAACACAAAACCTTGCGTAGCTCAAGCTGTATCAAACCAATCTCGCAAATCAAATAAGTTTTGGAAACGTTATGCGGAGTCCAACAACATCCCGTCGAGAGCGAGAAGATGCGATGGTTTTTTAGTAAAATCAGGTATGAGGGGAGACATCACTGATTTGGACCCCGTTGAGCCGGTTTTCAGTACCGTAAAAAACACAAAATCAAGCGTAGCTCAGGCTGTATCAAACCAATCTCTCAAAACAAATAAGTTTTGGAAACGTTATGCGGAGTCCAACAACATCCCGTCGAGAGCGAGAAGATGCGATGGTTTTTTAGTAAAATCAGGTATGAGGGGAGACATCACTGATTTTGGCCCCGTTGAGCCGGTTTTCGGTACCGTAAAAAACACAAAACCTTGCGTAGCTCAGGCTGTATCAAACCAATCTCGCAAAACTAATAAGTTTTGGAAACGTTATGCGGAGTCCAACAACATCCCGTCGAGAGCGAGAAGATGCGATGGTTTTTTAGTAAAATCAGGTATGAGGGGAGACATCACTGATTTGCACCCCGTTGAGCCGGTTTTCGGTACCGTAAAAAAACATAAAATCAAGCGTAGCTCAGGCTGTATCAAACCAATCTCGCAAAACAAATAAGTTTTGGAAACGTTATGCGGAGTCCAACAACATCCCGTCGAGAGCGAGAAGATGCGATGGTTTTTTAGTAAAATCAGGTATGAGGGGAGACATCACTGATTTTGGCCCCGTTGAGCCGGTTTTCGGTACCGTAAAAAACACAAAACCTTGCGTAGCTCAGGCTGTATCAAACCAATCTCGCAAAACAAATAAGTTTTGGAAACGTTATGCGGAGTCCAATAACATCCCGTCGAGAGCGAGAAGATCCGATGGTTTTTTAGTAAAATCAGGTATGAGGGGAGACATCACTGATTTTGGCCCCGTTGAGCCGGTTTTCGGTACCGTAAAAAACACAAAACCTTGCGTAGCTCAGGCTGTATCAAACCAATCTCGCAAAACTAATAAGTTTTGGAAACGTTATGCGGAGTCCAACAACATCCCGTCGAGAGCGAGAAGATGCGATGGTTTTTTAGTAAAATCAGGTATGAGGGGAGACATCACTGATTTGCACCCCGTTGAGCCGGTTTTCGGTACCGTAAAAAAACATAAAATCAAGCGTAGCTCAGGCTGTATCAAACCAATCTCGCAAAACAAATAAGTTTTGGAAACGTTATGCGGAGTCCAACAACATCCCGTCGAGAGCGAGAAGATGCGATGATTTTTTAGTAAAATCAGGTATGAGGGGAGACATCACTGATTTTGGCCCCGTTGAGCCGGTTTTCAGTACCGTAAAACACACAAAATCAAGCGTAGCTCAGGCTGTATCAAACCAATCTCGCAAAACAAATAAGTTTTGGAAACGTTATGCGGAGTCCAACAACATCCCGTCGAGAGCGAGAAGATGCGATGGTTTTTTAGTAAAATCAGGTATGAGGGGAGACATCACTGATTTTGGCCCCGTTGAGCCGGTTTTCAGTACCGTAAAAAACACAAAATCAAGCGTAGCTCAGGCTGTATCAAACCAATCTCGCAAAACAAATAAGTTTTGGAAACGTTTTGCGGAGTCCAACAACATCCCGTCGAGAGCGAGAAGATGCGATGGTTTTTTAGTAAAATCAGGTATGAGGGGAGACATCACTGATTTTGGCCCCGTTGAGCCGGTTTTCAGTACCGTAAAAAACACAAAACCTTGCGTAGCTCAGGCTGTATCAAACCAATCTCGCAAAACAAATAAGTTTTGGAAACGTTATGCGGAGTCAAACCACATCCCGTCGAGAGCGAGAAGATCCGATGGTTTTTTAGTCAAATCAGGTATGAGGGGAGACATAACTGATTTGGACCCCGTTGAGCCGGTTTTCGGTACCGTAAAAAACACAAAATCAAGCGTAGCTCAGGCTGTATCAAACCAATCTCGCAAAACAAATAAGTTTTGGAAACGTTATGCGGAGTCCAACAACATCCCGTCGAGAGCGAGAAGATGCGATGGTTTTTTAGTAAAATCAGGTATGAGGGGAGACATCACTGATTTTGGCCCCGTTGAGCCGGTTTTCGGTACCGTAAAAAACACAAAACCTTGCGTAGCTCAGGCTGTATCAAACCAATCTCGCAAAACAAATAAGTTTTGGAAACGTTATGCGGAGTCCAACAACATCCCGTCGAGAGCGAGAAGATCCGATGGTTTTTTATTAAAATCAGGTATGAGGGGAGACATCACTGATTTTGGCCCCGTTGAGCCGGTTTTCGGTACCGTAAAAAACACAAAATCAAGCGTAGCTCAGGCTGTATCAAACCAATCTCGCAAAACAAATAAGTTTTGGAAACGTTATGCGGAGTCCAACAACATCCCGTCGAGAGCGAGAAGATGCGATGGTTTTTTAGTAAAATCAGGTATGAGGGGAGACATCACTGATTTTAGCCCCGTTGAGCCGGTTTTCGGTACCGTAAAAAACACAAAACCTTGCGTAGCTCAGGCTGTATCAAACCAATCTCGCAAAACAAATAAGTTTTGGAAACGTTATGCGGAGTCCAATAACATCCCGTCGAGAGCGAGAAGATGCGATGGTTTTTTAGTAAAATCAGGTATGAGGGGAGACATCACTGATTTTGGCCCCGTTGAGCCGGTTTTCAGTACCGTAAAAAACACAAAATCAAGCGTAGCTCAGGCTGTATCAAACCAATCTCTCAAAACAAATAAGTTTTGGAAACGTTATGCGGAGTCCAACAACATCCCGTCGAGAGCGAGAAGATGCGATGGTTTTTTAGTAAAATCAGGTATGAGGGGAGACATCACTGATTTTGGCCCCGTTGAGCCGGTTTTCGGTACCGTAAAAAACACAAAACCTTGCGTAGCTCAGGCTGTATCAAACCAATCTCGCAAAACAAATAAGTTTTGGAAACGTTATGCGGAGTCCAACAACATCCCGTCGAGAGCGAGAAGATCCGATGGTTTTTTATTAAAATCAGGTATGAGGGGAGACATCACTGATTTTGGCCCCGTTGAGCCGGTTTTCGGTACCGTAAAAAACACAAAATCAAGCGTAGCTCAGGCTGTATCAAACCAATCTCGCAAAACAAATAAGTTTTGGAAACGTTATGCGGAGTCCAACAACATCCCGTCGAGAGCGAAAAGATGCGATGGTTTTTTAGTAAAATCAGGTATGAGGGGAGACATCACTGATTTTAGCCCCGTTGAGCCGGTTTTCGGTACCGTAAAAAACACAAAACCTTGCGTAGCTCAGGCTGTATCAAACCAATCTCGCAAAACAAATAAGTTTTGGAAACGTTATGCGGAGTCCAATAACATCCCGTCGAGAGCGAGAAGATGCGATGGTTTTTTAGTAAAATCAGGTATGAGGGGAGACATCACTGATTTTGGCCCCGTTGAGCCGGTTTTCGGTACCGTAAAAAACACAAAACCTTGCGTAGCTCAAGCTGTATCAAACCAATCTCGCAAATCAAATAAGTTTTGGAAACGTTATGCGGAGTCCAACAACATCCCGTCGAGAGCGAGAAGATGCGATGGTTTTTTAGTAAAATCAGGTATGAGGGGAGACATCACTGATTTTGGCCCCGTTGAGCCGGTTTTCGGTACCGTAAAAAACACAAAACCTTGCGTAGCTCAAGCTGTATCAAACCAATCTCGCAAAACAAATAAGTTTTGGAAACGTTATGCGGAGTCCAACAACATCCCGTCGAGAGCGAGAAGATGCGATGGTTTTTTAGTAAAATCAGGTATGAGGGGAGACATCACTGATTTTGGCCCCGTTGAGCCGGTTTTCGGTACCGTAAAAAACACAAAACCTTGCGTAGCTCAGGCTGTATCAAACCAATCTCGCAAAACAAATAAGTTTTGGAAACGTTATGCGGAGTCCAATAACATCCCGTCGAGAGCGAGAAGATCCGATGGTTTTTTAGTAAAATCAGGTATGAGGGGAGACATCACTGATTTTGGCCCCGTTGAGCCGGTTTTCGGTACCGTAAAAAACACAAAACCTTGCGTAGCTCAGGCTGTATCAAACCAATCTCGCAAAACTAATAAGTTTTGGAAACGTTATGCGGAGTCCAACAACATCCCGTCGAGAGCGAGAAGATGCGATGGTTTTTTAGTAAAATCAGGTATGAGGGGAGACATCACTGATTTGCACCCCGTTGAGCCGGTTTTCGGTACCGTAAAAAAACATAAAATCAAGCGTAGCTCAGGCTGTATCAAACCAATCTCGCAAAACAAATAAGTTTTGGAAACGTTATGCGGAGTCCAACAACATCCCGTCGAGAGCGAGAAGATGCGATGATTTTTTAGTAAAATCAGGTATGAGGGGAGACATCACTGATTTTGGCCCCGTTGAGCCGGTTTTCAGTACCGTAAAACACACAAAATCAAGCGTAGCTCAGGCTGTATCAAACCAATCTCGCAAAACAAATAAGTTTTGGAAACGTTATGCGGAGTCCAACAACATCCCGTCGAGAGCGAGAAGATGCGATGGTTTTTTAGTAAAATCAGGTATGAGGGGAGACATCACTGATTTTGGTCCCGTTGAGCCGGTTTTCAGTACCGTAAAAAACACAAAATCAAGCGTAGCTCAGGCTGTATCAAACCAATCTCGCAAAACAAATAAGTTTTGGAAACGTTATGCGGAGTCCAACAACATCCCGTCGAGAGCGAGAAGATGCGATGGTTTTTTAGTAAAATCAGGTATGAGGGGAGACATCACTGATTTTGGCCCCGTTGAGCCGGTTTTCAGTACCGTAAAAAACACAAAATCAAGCGTAGCTCAGGCTGTATTAAACCAATCTCGCAAAACAAATAAGTTTTGGAAACGTTATGCGGAGTCCAACAACATCCCGTCGAGAGCGAGAAGATGCGATGGTTTTTTAGTAAAATCAGGTATGAGGGGAGACATCACTGATTTTGGCCCCGTTGAGCCGGTTTTCGGTACCGTAAAAAACACAAAACCTTGCGTAGCTCAGGCTGTATCAAACCAATCTCGCAAAACAAATAAGTTTTGGAAACGTTATGCGGAGTCCATCAACATCCCGTCGAGAGCGAGAAGATGCGACGGTTTTTTAGTAAAATCAGGTATGAGGGGAGACATCACTGATTTTGGCCCCGTTGAGCCGGTTTTCAGTACCGTAAAAAACACAAAATCAAGCGTAGCTCAGGCTGTATTAAACCAATCTCGCAAAACAAATATGTTTTGGAAACGTTATGCGGAGTCCAACAACATCCCGTCGAGAGCGAGAAGATGCGATGGTTTTTTAGTAAAATCAGGTATGAGGGGAGACATCACTGATTTTGGCCCCGTTGAGCCGGTTTTCGGTACCGTAAAAAACACAAAACCTTGCGTAGCTCAGGCTGTATCAAACCAATCTCGCAAAACAAATAAGTTTTGGAAACGTTATGCGGAGTCCAACAACATCCCGTCGAGAGCGAGAAGATGCGATGGTTTTTTAATAAAATCAGGTATGAGGGGAGACATCACTGATTTTGGCCCCGTTGAGCCGGTTTTCGGTACCGTAAAAAACACAAAATCAAGCGTAGCTCAGGCTGTATCAAACCAATCTCGCAAAACAAATAAGTTTTGGAAACGTTATGCGGAGTCCAACAACATCCCGTCGAGAGCGAGAAGATGCGATGGTTTTTTAGTAAAATCAGGTATGAGGGGAGACATCACTGATTTTGGCCCCGTTGAGCCGGTTTTCGGTACCGTAAAAAACACAAAATCAAGCGTAGCTCAGGCTGTATCAAACCAATCTCGCAAAACTAATAAGTTTTGGAAACGTTATGCGGAGTCCAACAACATCCCGTCGAGAGCGAGAAGATGCGATGGTTTTTTAGTAAAATCAGGTATGAGGGGAGACATCACTGATTTTGGCCCCGTTGAGCCGGTTTTCGGTACCGTAAAAAACACAAAACCTTGCGTAGCTCAGGCTGTATCAAACCAATCTCGCAAAACAAATAAGTTTTGGAAACGTTATGCGGAGTCCAACAACATCCCGTCGAGAGCGAGAAGATGCGATGGTTTTTTATTAAAATCAGGTATGAGGGGAGACATCACTGATTTTGGCCCCGTTGAGCCGGTTTTCAGTACCGTAAAAAACACAAAATCAAGCGTAGCTCAGGCTGTATCAAACCAATCTCGCAAAACAAATAAGTTTTGGAAACGTTATGCGGAGTCCAACAACACCCCGTCGAGAGCGAGAAGATGCGATGGTTTTTTAGTAAAATCAGGTATGAGGGGAGACATCACTGATTTTGGCCCCGTTGAGCCGGTTTTCGGTACCGTAAAAAACACAAAACCTTGCGTAGCTCAGGCTGTATCAAACCAATCTCGCAAAACAAATAAGTTTTGGAAACGTTATGCGGAGTCCAACAACATCCCGTCGAGAGCGAGAAGATGCGATGGTTTTTTAGTAAAATCAGGTATGAGGGGAGACATCACTGATTTTGGCCCCGTTGAGCCGGTTTTCAGTACCGTAAAAAACACAAAATCAAGCGTAGCTCAGGCTGTATCAAACCAATCTCGCAAAACAAATAAGTTTTGGAAACGTTATGCGGAGTCCAACAACATCCCGTCGAGAGCGAGAAGATGCGATGGTTTTTTAGTAAAATCAGGTATGAGGGGAGACATCACTGATTTTGGCCCCGTTGAGCCGGTTTTCGGTACCGTAAAAAACACAAAACCTTGCGTAGCTCAGGCTGTTTCAAACCAATCTCGCAAAACAAATAAGTTTTGGAAACGTTATGCGGAGTCCAACAACATCCCGTCGAGAGCGAGAAGATGCGATGGTTTTTTAGTAAAATCAGGTATGAGGGGAGACATCACTGATTTTGGCCCCGTTGAGCCGGTTTTCAGTACCGTAAAAAACACAAAATCAAGCGTAGCTCAGGCTGTATCAAACCAATCTCGCAAAACAAATAAGTTTTGGAAACGTTATGCGGAGTCCAACAACATCCCGTCGAGAGCGAGAAGATGCGATGGTTTTTTAGTAAAATCAGGTATGAGGGGAGACATCACTGATTTTGGCCCCGTTGAGCCGGTTTTCAGTACCGTAAAAAACACAAAATCAAGCGTAGCTCAGGCTGTATCAAACCAATCTCGCAAAACAAATAAGTTTTGGAAACGTTATGCGGAGTCCAACAACACCCCGTCGAGAGCGAGAAGATGCGATGGTTTTTTAGTAAAATCAGGTATGAGGGGAGACATCACTGATTTTGGCCCCGTTGAGCCGGTTTTCGGTACCGTAAAAAACACAAAACCTTGCGTAGCTCAGGCTGTATCAAACCAATCTCGCAAAACAAATAAGTTTTGGAAACGTTATGCGGAGTCCAACAACATCCCGTCGAGAGCGAGAAGATGCGATGGTTTTTTAGTAAAATCAGGTATGAGGGGAGACATCACTGATTTTGGCCCCGTTGAGCCGGTTTTCGGTACCGTAAAAAACACAAAATCAAGCGTAGCTCAGGCTGTATCAAACCAATCTCGCAAAACTAATAAGTTTTGGAAACGTTATGCGGAGTCCAACAACATCCCGTCGAGAGCGAGAAGATGCGATGGTTTTTTAGTAAAATCAGGTATGAGGGGAGACATCACTGATTTTGGCCCCGTTGAGCCGGTTTCCGGTACCGTAAAAAACACAAAATCAAGCGTAGCTCAGGCTGTATCAAACCAATCTCGCAAAACAAATAAGTTTTGGAAACGTTATGCGGAGTCCAACAACATCCCGTCGAGAGCGAGAAGATGCGATGGTTTTTTAGTAAAATCAGGTATGAGGGGAGACATCACTGATTTTGGCCCCGTTGAGCCGGTTTTCGGTACCGTAAAAAACACAAAACCTTGCGTAGCTCAGGCTGTATCAAACCAATCTCGCAAAACAAATAAGATTTGGAAACGTTATGCGGAGTCCAACAACATCCCGTCGAGAGCGAGAAGATGCGATGGTTTTTTAGTAAAATCAGCTATAAGGGGAGACATCACTGATTTTGGCCCCGTTGAGCCGGTTTTCAGTACCGTAAAAAACACAAAACCTTGCGTAGCTCAGGCTGTATCAAACCAATCTCGCAAAACAAATAAGTTTTGGAAACGTTATGCGGAGTCCAACAACATCCCGTCGAGAGCGAGAAGATCCGATGGTTTTTTAGTAAAATCAGGTATGAGGGGAGACATCACTGATTTTGGCCCCGTTGAGCCGGTTTTCGGTACCGTAAAAAACACAAAATCAAGCGTAGCTCAGGCTGTATCAAACCAATCTCGCAAAACTAATAAGTTTTGGAAACGTTATGCGGAGTCCAACAACATCCCGTCGAGAGCGAGAAGATGCGATGGTTTTTTAGTAAAATCAGGTATGAGGGGAGACATCACTGATTTTGGCCCCGTTGAGCCGGTTTTCAGTACCGTAAAAAACACAAAATCAAGCGTAGCTCAGGCTGTATCAAACCAATCTCGCAAAACAAATAAGTTTTGGAAACGTTATGCGGAGTCCAACAACATCCCGTCGAGAGCGAGAAGATGCGATGGTTTTTTAGTAAAATCAGGTATGAGGGGAGACATCACTGATTTTGGCCCCGTTGAGCCGGTTTTCGGTACCGTAAAAAACACAAAACCTTGCGTAGCTCAGGCTGTATCAAACCAATCTCGCAAAACAAATAAGTTTTGGAAACGTTATGCGGAGTCCAACAACATCCCGTCGAGAGCGAGAAGATGCGATGGTTTTTTAGTAAAATCAGGTATGAGGGGAGACATCACTGATTTTGGCCCCGTTGAGCCGGTTTTCGGTACCGTAAAAAACACAAAACCTTGCGTAGCTCAGGCTGTATCAAACCAATCTCGCAAAACAAATAAGTTTTGGAAACGTTATGCGGAGTCCAACAACATCCCGTCGAGAGCGAGAAGATGCGATGGTTTTTTAGTAAAATCAGGTATGAGGGGAGACATCACTGATTTGGACCCCGTTGAGCCGGTTTTCGGTACCGTAAAAAACACAAAATCAAGCGTAGCTCAGGCTGTATCAAACCAATCTCGCAAAACAAATAAGTTTTGGAAACGTTATGCGGAGTCCAACAACATCCCGTCGAGAGCGAGAAGATGCTATGGTTTTTTAGTAAAATCAGGTATGAGGGGAGACATCACTGATTTTGGCCCCGTTGAGCCGGTTTTCGGTACCGTAAAAAACACAAAATCAAGCGTAGCTCAGGCTGTATCAAACCAATCTCGCAAAACTAATAAGTTTTGGAAACGTTATGCAGAGTCCAACAACATCCCGTCGAGAGCGAGAAGATGCGATGGTTTTTTAGTAAAATCAGGTATGAGGGGAGACATCACTGATTTTGGCCCCGTTGAGCCGGTTTTCGGTACCGTAAAAAACACAAAATCAAGCGTAGCGCAGGCTGTATCAAACCAATCTCGCAAAACTAATAAGTTTTGGAAACGTTATGCAGAGTCCAACAACATCCCGTCGAGAGCGAGAAGATGCGATGGTTTTTTAGTAAAATCAGGTATGAGGGGAGACATCACTGATTTTGGCCCCGTTGAGCCGGTTTTCAGTACCGTAAAAAACACAAAACCTTGCGTAGCTCAGGCTGTATCAAACCAATCTCGCAAAACAAATAAGTTTTGGAAACGTTATGCGGAGTCCAACAACATCCCGTCGAGAGCGAGAAGATGCGATGGTTTTTTAGTAAAATCAGGTATGAGGGGAGACATCACTGATTTTAACCCCGTTGAGCCGGTTTTCGGTACCGTAAAAAACACAAAATCAAGCGTAGCTCAGGCTGTATCAAACCAATCTCGCAAAACAAATAAGTTTTGGAAACGTTATGCGGAGTCCAACAACATCCCGTCGAGAGCGAGAAGATGCGATGGTTTTTTAGTAAAATCAGGTATGAGGGGAGACATCACTGATTTTGGCCCCGTTGAGCCGGTTTTCGGTACCGTAAAAAACACAAAACCTTGCGTAGCTCAGGCTGTATCAAACCAATCTCGCAAATCAAATAAGTTTTGGAAACGTTATGCGGAGTCCAACAACATCCCGTCGAGAGCGAGAAGATGCGATGGTTTTTTAGTAAAATCAGGTATGAGGGGAGACATCACTGATTTGGACCCCGTTGAGCCGGTTTTCGGTACCGTAAAAAACACAAAATCAAGCGTAGCTCAGGCTGTATCAAACCAATCTCGCAAAACAAATAAGTTTTGGAAACGTTATGCGGAGTCCAACAACATCCCGTCGAGAGCGAGAAGATGCTATGGTTTTTTAGTAAAATCAGGTATGAGGGGAGACATCACTGATTTTGGCCCCGTTGAGCCGGTTTTCGGTACCGTAAAAAACACAAAATCAAGCGTAGCTCAGGCTGTATCAAACCAATCTCGCAAAACTAATAAGTTTTGGAAACGTTATGCAGAGTCCAACAACATCCCGTCGAGAGCGAGAAGATGCGATGGTTTTTTAGTAAAATCAGGTATGAGGGGAGACATCACTGATTTTGGCCCCGTTGAGCCGGTTTTCGGTACCGTAAAAAACACAAAACCTTGCGTAGCTCAGGCTGTATCAAACCAATCTCGCAAAACAAATAAGTTTTGGAAACGTTATGCGGAGTCCAACAACATCCCGTCGAGAGCGAGAAGATGCGATGGTTTTTAAGTAAAATCAGGTATGAGGGGAGACATCACTGATTTTGGCCCCGTTGAGCCGGTTTTCGGTACCGTAAAAAACACAAAACCTTGCGTAGCTCAGGCTGTATCAAACCAATCTCGCAAAACAAATAAGTTTTGGAAACGTTATGCGGAGTCCAACAACATCCCGTCGAGAGCGAGAAGATGCGATGGTTTTTTAGTAAAATCAGGTATGAGGGGAGACATCACTGATTTTGGCCCCGTTGAGCCGGTTTTCAGTACCGTAAAAAACACAAAACCTTGCGTAGCTCAGGCTGTATCAAACCAATCTCGCAAAACAAATAAGTTTTGGAAACGTTATGCGGAGTCCAACAACACCCCGTCGAGAGCGAGAAGATGCGATGGTTTTTTAGTAAAATCAGGTATGAGGGGAGACATCACTGATTTTGGCCCCGTTGAGCCGGTTTTCAGTACCGAAAAAAACACAAAATCAAGCGTAGCTCAGGCTGTATCAACCCAATCTCGCAAAACAAATAAGTTTTGGAAACGTTATGCGGAGTCCAACAACATCCCGTCGAGAGCGAGAAGATGCGATGGTTTTTTTTGTAAAATCAGGTATGAGGGGAGACATCACTGATTTTGGCCCCGTTGAGCCGGTTTTCAGTACCGTAAAAAACACAAAACCTTGCGTAGCTCAGGCTGTATCAAACCAATCTCGCAAAACAAATAAGTTTTGGAAACGTTATGCGGAGTCCAACAACATCCCGTCGAGAGCGAGAAGATGCGATGGTTTTTTAGTAAAATCAGGTATGAGGGGAGACATCACTGATTTGGACCCCGTTGAGCCGGTTTTCGGTACCGTAAAAAACACAAAATCAAGCGTAGCTCAGGCTGTATCAAACCAATCTCGCAAAACAAATAAGTTTTGGAAACGTTATGCGGAGTCCAACAACATCCCGTCGAGAGCGAGAAGATGCGATGGTTTTTTAGTAAAATCAGGTATGAGGGGAGACATCACTGATTTTAACCCCGTTGAGCCGGTTTTCGGTACCGTAAAAAACACAAAATCAAGCGTAGCTCAGGCTGTATCAAACCAATCTCGCAAAACAAATAAGTTTTGGAAACGTTATGCGGAGTCCAACAACATCCCGTCGAGAGCGAGAAGATGCGATGGTTTTTTAGTAAAATCAGGTATGAGGGGAGACATCACTGATTTTGGCCCCGTTGAGCCGGTTTTCGGTACCGTAAAAAACACAAAACCTTGCGTAGCTCAGGCTGTATCAAACCAATCTCGCAAAACAAATAAGTTTTGGAAACGTTATGCGGAGTCCAACAACATCCCGTCGAGAGCGAGAAGATGCGATGGTTTTTTAGTAAAATCAGGTATGAGGGGAGACATCACTGATTTTGGCCCCGTTGAGCCGGTTTTCGGTACCGTAAAAAACCCAAAATCAAGCGTAGCTCAGGCTGTATCAAACCAATCTCGCAAAACAAATAAGTTTTGGAAACGTTTTGCGGAGTCCAACAACATCCCGTCGAGAGCGAGAAGATGCGAAGGTTTTTTAGTAAAATCAGGTATGAGGGGAGACATCACTGATTTTGGCCCCGTTGAGCCGGTTTTCAGTACCGTAAAAAACACAAAACCTTGCGTAGTTCAGGCTGTATCAAACCAATCTCGCAAAACAAATAAGTTTTGGAAACGTTATGCGGAGTCCAACAACATCCCGTCGAGAGCGAGAAGATGCGATGGTTTTTTAGTAAAATCAGGTATGAGGGGAGACATCACTGATTTTGGCCCCGTTGAGCCGGTTTTCGGTACCGTAAAAAACACAAAACCTTGCGTAGCTTAGGCTGTATCAAACCAATCTCGCAAAACAAATAAGTTTTGGAAACGTTATGCGGAGTCCAACAACATCCCGTCGAGAGCGAGAAGATGCGAAGGTTTTTTAGTAAAATCAGGTATGAGGGGAGACATCACTGATTTTGGCCCCGTTGAGCCGGTTTTCAGTACCGTAAAAAACACAAAACCTTGCGTAGCTCAGGCTGTATCAAACCAATCTCGCAAAACAAATAAGTTTTGGAAACGTTATGCGGAGTCCAACAACATCCCGTCGAGAGCGAGAAGATGCGATGGTTTTTTAGTAAAATCAGGTATGAGGGGAGACATCACTGATTTGGACCCCGTTGAGCCGGTTTTCGGTACCGTAAAAAACACAAAATCAAGCGTAGCTCAGGCTGTATCAAACCAATCTCGCAAAACAAATAAGTTTTGGAAACGTTATGCGGAGTCCAACAACATCCCGTCGAGAGCGAGAAGATGCGATGGTTTTTTAGTAAAATCAGGTATGAGGGGAGACATCACTGATTTTGGCCCCGTTGAGCCGGTTTTCGGTACCGTAAAAAACACAAAACCTTGCGTAGCTCAGGCTGTATCAAACCAATCTCGCAAAACAAATAAGTTTTGGAAACGTTATGCGGAGTCCAACAACATCCCGTCGAGAGCGAGAAGATGCGATGGTTTTTTAGTAAAATCAGGTATGAGGGGAGACATCACTGATTTGGACCCCGTTGAGCCGGTTTTCAGTACCGTAAAAAACACAAAACCTTGCGTAGCTCAGGCTGTATCAACCCAATCTCGCAAAACAAATAAGTTTTGGAAACGTTATGCGGAGTCCAACAACATCCCGTCGAGAGCGAGAAGATGCGATGGTTTTTTTGTTAAATCAGGTATGAGGGGAGACATCACTGATTTTGGCCCCGTTGAGCCGGTTTTCGGTACCGTAAAAAACACAAAACCTTGCGTAGCTCAGGCTGTATCAAACCAATCTCGCAAAACAAATAAGTTTTGAAAACGTTATGCGGAGTCCAACAACATCCCGTCGAGAGCGAGAAGATGCGATGGTTTTTTAGTAAAATCAGGTATGAGGGGAGACATCACTGATTTTAGCCCCGTTGAGCCGGTTTTCAGTACCGTAAAAAACACAAAATCAAGCGTAGCTCAGGCTGTATCAAACCAATCTCGCAAAACAAATAAGTTTTGGAAACGTTTTGCGGAGTCCAACAACATCCCGTCGAGGGCGAGAAGATGCGATGGTTTTTTAGTAAAATCAGGTATGAGGGGAGACATCACTGATTTGGACCCCGTTGAGCCGGTTTTCGGTACCGTAAAAAACACAAAACCTTGCGTAGCTCAGGCTGTATCAAACCAATCTCGCAAAACAAATAAGTTTTGAAAACGTTATGCGGAGTCCAACAACATCCCGTCGAGAGCGAGAAGATGCGATGGTTTTTTAGTAAAATCAGGTATGAGGGGAGACATCACTGATTTTGGCCCCGTTGAGCCGGTTTTCGGTACCGTAAAAAACACAAAATCAAGCGTAGCTCAGGCTGTATCAAACCAATCTCGCAAAACAAATAAGTTTTGGAAACGTTATGCGGAGTCCAACAACATCCCGTCGAGAGCGAGAAGATGCGATGGTTTTTTAGTAAAATCAGGTATGAGGGGAGACATCACTGATTTTGGCCCCGTTGAGCCGGTTTTCGGTACCGTAAAAAACACAACACCAAGCGTAGCTCAGGCTGTATCAACCCAATCTCGCAAAACAAATAAGTTTTGGAAACGTTATGCGGAGTCCAACAACATCCCGTCAAGAGCGAGAAGATGCGATGGTTTTTTTGTTAAATCAGGTATGAGGGGAGACATCACTGATTTTGGCCCCGTTGAGCCGGTTTTCAGTACCGTAAAAAACACAAAACCTTGCGTAGCTCAGGCTGTATCAAACCAATCTCGCAAAACAAATAAGTTTTGGAAACGTTATGCGGAGTCCAACAACATCCCGTCGAGAGCGAGAAGATGCGATGGTTTTTTAGTAAAATCAGGTATGAGGGGAGACATCACTGATTTGGACCCCGTTGAGCCGGTTTTCGGTACCGTAAAAAACACAAAACCTTGCGTAGCTCAGGCTGTATCAAACCAATCTCGCAAAACAAATAAGTTTTGAAAACGTTATGCGGAGTCCAACAACATCCCGTCGAGAGCGAGAAGATGCGATGGTTTTTTAGTAAAATCAGGTATGAGGGGAGACGAAAAAAACCCAAAAGTAAAATGTGTTTAAAAACCCGATTTCTACATTATTGCCGAAGACACCAAAGCGCTATCTCGAAATTTTAAAAATCGATCGAAAATGTATGGACGGCGATCACAAAATTCGTCCGGAATTTTGTAAACGTGTTTTTTCGTTTTCTTGCGATTGCGGGCGAACCAAGCGACGGATCGAAAAAAACCCAAAAGTAAAATGTGTTTAAAAACCCGATTTCTACATTATTGCCGAAGACACCAAAGCGCTATCTCGAAATTTTAAAAATCGATCGAAAATGTATGGACGGCGTTCACAAAATTCCGGACGAATTTTGTAAACGTGTTTTTCCGTTTTCTCTCAATGGCGCGCGAACTAAGCGTCGGATCGAAAAAAACCCAAAAGTAAAATGTGTTTAAAAACCCGATTTCTACATTATTGCCGAAGACATCAAAGCGCTATCTCGAAATTTTAAAAATCGATCGAAAATGTATGGACGGCGATCACAAAATTCATCCAGAATTTTGTAAACGTGTTTTTCCGTTTTCTCTCAATTGCGGGCGAACTAAGCGTCGGATCGAAAAAAACCCAAAAGTAAAATGTGTTTAAAAACCCGATTTCTACATTATTGCCGAAGACACCAAAGCGCTATCTCGAAATTTTAAAAATCGATCGAAAATGTATGGACGGCGATCACAAAATTCGTCCGGAATTTTGTAAACGTGTTTTTTCGTTTTCTTGCGATTGCGGGCGAACCAAGCAACGGATCGAAAAAAACCCAAAAGTAAAATGTGTTTAAAAACCCGATTTCTACATTATTGCCGAAGACACTAAAGCGCTATCTCGAAATTTTAAAAATCGATTGAAATTGTATGGAGAAAGGATTGTTTTTTGAAGCCTGTCGAAAATACACTCACCGAGCCGTTTTTTGTATCGACCGACATACAAGTTTGCCTAGCTAACTTTTTCTTCCGGATTGGCCGCGGACCTCACTTTTCAATATCTAGTGGTGCCATGGACCACCAAAAGAGGCTTTTTAACATTTTCAACAATTTCGACTTTTTCGGATTTTCAACGTAAGGGGACTCGGGGCGACTTTTTTCGAGTCTGTCTAAAATACACTTACCAGATTTTTCAAAGGTGCGGACCGTCGTACAACTTTGCCTAGGTCAATTTTTTGTTCCAAATCGATCGCGGGTTTCACTTTTCAATATTTAGGGCTCGAGTAGAGTACGAATATAGGGTTTTCTCATTTTTCGACATTTTCGACTTTTTTGGGATTTTTTCGGGTGTATCGAGCTTCGGCATAGCCATACCGTTTGTGTTTCTCAATTTTTTATTTGACTAGTCGTGAGTACTCGAGTAGATGAAACTTTTTGCCGAAGACACCATGCCTCGGAAACGACTCCTTCATGCTCAAAATTGGGGCCAAAGGTGATTTTTGTTACTTTTCCTTAGGGGGCCCAACACTTAGAAAATTTTCAAAATCGCGATTTTTCGATTGCGAGCTAGCGCTTTGCGGTCTTCGGCAATGTTTTAGATCTTGATGAGATAAGACTTTTTGGCCATGAGACATTTACCCCTCCGACCCCTCCTTCCCCCCGCAAATCGCCCATCAAAGTGCAATTTTTGCTTTTTCACCTCTTTGCACGCACTGTTCGGCCCAAATGGCCACTTTCTATGGGTCTGAGCGCTTTGCGGTCTTCGGCAAACTTATAGATCGTACCAATTCCTAATTATAATTATTCCACCCCACCTTCGTACCTCTTCATCCCTGGCCGCTATTCGCGTACCAAGGTAATTTTTGTTCATTTTGTCAACATTTTTCATTTTTGACTGCTTTTATCGGCCTTGCCATGAACCGATAGCGCTTCGCTGTGTTCTATTGTAAGTTAGTACTACTCTTATCCTTTCCAAATCATATCTTAGGTTGCCATTTGCTTGCGTACAGCCGGAGCTATGAGCGATACCGTAAAAAGTACCGAAACTTGGAAAAATCGTTTGATCGCCCATATCCCCCCTTTGGGGGCCAGATATCGAAAAAAGTTCTTATTCAAAAAGTTGCGCATCAACGTGTTCTAGTTATGTCTAGAACATTTCACTTCGCTAGCTGGCCTGCAACTTAGCCGTAATTGGGATTTTAGGGTGTTCTTGGAGGGCCCATTTCCTGCGACTTGGTATCTTTTGGGCCCTATGTTTCGCTAATATCTTAACGAGTTTTCCAGATAGCGTTCTCATACTTTCAGGGTGTTTAGAGCATTTCAAGACCTTTCCAACGCTATGCCGTTTGCTTCGCTCGGACATCTACAGCCGAAGTTATTTGAGGTACTTGGTACCTTACCCTGTTTTCTCAGTACTTGGTCGAAAATTTCGATCAGCCATATGACCGACTTGGACAACCCTGGGCGGGTTGGCCCCATATAACTAAACTTTCGTCTCGTAAAGGCAAACTTATAAATGTTCTACGTCAACTCGCTATCTCGTACCGCCTTGACGGTATACTTGGTTCAAGGGCCATTTCCAGCGACTTGGTCGCAATTTCGCTCTAAGTTTCGCTAATACCTTCGTCCGTGGACATGGTTATTTTTTGTTCGTATTTTTCCTTGATAGTCCCACTCAAGACTATTCCATACCAGAGTCAAGCGTCCCGCTAAGTGCCATACAGCCTGAGTTATAATTCATGAAAGGTACCTCTACCAGTTTTTGCCATACTTGGGTGCAAACCATGAATCACCCATATCTACACTTTGGAGGCCAGCTACCGCCTGGGCCACATATACTTTTTTGTTGGTCATACCATGCACAGTTTATAATTGTTCTACGCCAACTTGCTATCTCTTCTCCAACTTGCCGTTATTCTTGGTCCAAGTCCCATTTCGTTCGTTTTTGGACCCATTTTGCTATATGATTCACTAATAGCTTCGGCCATGGACAAGCTGATTTTCTATTTTTATTTTTCCTTGATAGTTCCACTCAGGACCATTCCAAAACACCCCGCAACTCGTCGCTCGGTGGCAAACTGACCGAGTTATAATTCATGAAAGGTACCTCTACCTGGTACAGCACATGGTCGGCCCAAAACATAAACCGACCAAACGACCGACTTGGAGCACCCTGATCGGGTTGCTCCCATATAATGAAATTTGCGTCTATACCCGCCCAACGTATGAATATTCTACGCCAAGTCGCTATCTCTTACCGGTCAGCCGGTAATCACCTTTCAAGGGTGATTTTGGTCAAGTGCCATTTCCTGCGCCTTGGTCCCCGAATTGGACCATCATCACCTAATATCTCCGTGGTCTTTCATTTCAGCCTCATGAAACTTTCAAGGTAGATAGGTCTCCCCAAGACCTTTCCAACGGTATGCCGTTTGTCTTGCTCGGCCATCTACAGCCGAAGTTATTAATGGTACTTGGTACCTTACCCTGTTTTTTCCATACTTGTTCGTACTTGGGTACAAACTTTGGATCGCCCATATCTCCACTTTGGAGGCCAGCCAGCACCTTGGCCTCATATACTTTTTGGTTGGTCATACCATGCACCAAATATAATTGTTCTACGCCAACTTGCTATCTCTTCTCCAACTTGCAGTTATTCTTGGTCCAAGTCCCATTTCATTCGTTTTTGGACCCTTGTTGCTCCATGCTTCGCTAATAGCTTCGCCCACCAACATGCTGATTTTCTGTTCGTATTTTTCCGTAATAGTTTTACTCAAGACCATTCCAAATCTCAGCGTAACTTGTCGCTCGGTGAAAAACTGACCGAGTTATAATTCATGAAAGGTACCTCAACCTGGTACAGCACATGGTCGGCCCAAAACATAAACCGACCAAACGACCGACTTGGAGCACCCTGACCGGGTTGCTCCCATATAATGAAAGTTGCGTCTTCCAACGTCCAACATATAAATATTCTACGACAAGTCGCTATCTCTTATCGGTCAGCCGGTATTCACGACCCAAAGGTGAAAATGTATGGAGAGCGTTCACAAAATTCCGGACGAATTTTGTAAACGTGTTTTTCCGTTTTCTCTAAATTGCGGGCGAACTAAGCGTCGGATCGAAAAAAACCCAAAAGTAAAATGTGTTTAAAAACCCGATTTCTACATTATTGCCGAAGACACCAAAGCGCTATCTCGAAATTTTAAAAATCGATCGAAAATGTATGGACGGCGTTCACAAAATTCGTCCGGAATTTTGTAAACGTGTTTTTCCGTTTTCTCTCAATTGCGGGCGAACTAAGCGACGGATCGAAAAAAACCCAAAAGTAAAATGTGTTTAAAAACCCGATTTCTACATTATTGCCGAAGACACCAAAGCGCTATCTCGAAATTTTAAAAATCGATCGAAAATGTATGGACGGCGTTCACAAAATTCGTCCGGAATTTTGTAAACGTGTTTTTTCGTTTTCTCGCGATTGCGGGCGAACCAAGCGACGGATCGAAAAAAACCCAAAAGTAAAATGTGTTTAAAAACCCGATTTCTACATTATTGCCGAAGACACCAAAGCGCTATCTCGAAATTTTAAAAATCGATCGAAAATGTATGGACGGCGATCACAAAATTCGTCCGGAATTTTGTAAACGTGTTTTTCCGTTTTCTCTCGATTGCGCGCGAACTATGCGTCGGATCGAAAAAAACCCAAAAGTAAAATGTGTTTAAAAACCCGATTTCTACATTATTGCCGAAGACACCAAAGCGCTATCTCGAAATTTTAAAAATCGATCGAAAATGTATGGACGGCGATCACAAAATTCGTCCGGAATTTTGTAAACGTGTTTTTCCGTTTTCTCTCGATTGCGCGCGAACTATGCGTCGGATCGAAAAAAACCCAAAAGTAAAATGTATTTAAAAACCCGATTTCTACATTATTGCCGAAGACACCAAAGCGCTATCTCGAAATTTTAAAAATCGATCGAAAATGTATGGACGGCGTTCACAAAATTCGTCCGGAATTTTGTAAACGTGTTTTTCCGTTTTCTCTCAATTGCGGGCGAACTAAGCGTCGGATCGAAAAAAACCCAAAAGTAAAATGTGTTTAAAAACCCGATTTCTACATTATTGCCGAAGACACCAAAGCGCTATCTCGAAATTTTAAAAATCGATCGAAAATGTATGGACGGCGTTCACAAAATTCGTCCGGAATTTTGTAAACGTGTTTTTCCGTTTTCTCTCAATTGCGGGCGAACTAAGCGTCGGATCGAAAAAAACCCAAAAGTAAAATGTGTTTAAAAACCCGATTTCTACATTATTGCCGAAGACACCAAAGCGCTATCTCGAAATTTTAAAAATCGATCGAAAATGTATGGACGGCGTTCACAAAATTCGTCCGGAATTTTGTAAACGTGTTTTTTCGTTTTCTCTCAATTGCGGGCGAACTAAGCGTCGGATCGAAAAAAACCCAAAAGTAAAATGTGTTTAAAAACCCGATTTCTACATTATTGCCGAAGACACCAAAGCGCTATCTCGAAATTTCAAAAATCGATCGAAAATGTATGGACGGCGTTCACAAAATTCGTCCGGAATTTTGTAAACGTGTTTTTTCGTTTTCTCGCGATTGCGGGCGAACCAAGCGACGGATCGAAAAAAACCCAAAAGTAAAATGTGTTTAAAAACCCGATTTCTACATTATTGCCGAAGACACCAAAGCGCTATCTCGAAATTTTAAAAATCGATCGAAAATGTATGGACGGCGTTCACAAAATTCGTCCGGAATTTTGTAAACGTGTTTTTTCGTTTTCTCTCAATTGCGGGCGAACTAAGCGTCGGATCGAAAAAAACCCAAAAGTAAAATGTGTTTAAAAACCCGATTTCTACATTATTGCCGAAGACACCAAAGCGCTATCTCGAAATTTTAAAAATCGATCGAAAATGTATGGACGGCGTTCACAAAATTCGTCCGGAATTTTGTAAACGTGTTTTTTCGTTTTCTCGCGATTGCGGGCGAACCAAGCGACGGATCGAAAAAAACCCAAAAGTAAAATGTGTTTAAAAACCCGATTTCTACATTATTGCCGAAGAAACCAAAGCGCTATCTCGAAATTTTAAAAATCGATTGAAATTGTATGGAGAAAGGATTGTTTTTTGAAGCCTGTCGAAAATACACTCACCGAGCCGTTTTTTGTATCGACCGACATACAAGTTTGCCTAGCTAACTTTTTCTTCCGGATTGGCCGCGGACCTCACTTTTCAATATCTAGTGGTGCCATGGACCACCAAAAGAGGCTTTTTAACATTTTCAACAATTTCGACTTTTTCGGATTTTCAACGTAAGGGGACTCGGGGCGACTTTTTTCGAGTCTGTCTAAAATACACTTACCAGATTTTTCAAAGGTGCGGACCGTCGTACAACTTTGCCTAGGTCAATTTTTTGTTCCAAATCGATCGCGGGTTTCACTTTTCAATATTTAGGGCTCGAGTAGAGTACGAATATAGGGTTTTCTCATTTTTCGACATTTTCGACTTTTTTGGGATTTTTTCGGGTGTATCGAGCTTCGGCATAGCCATACCGTTTGTGTTTCTCAATTTTTTATTTGACTAGTCGTGAGTACTCGAGTAGATGAAACTTTTTGCCGAAGACACCATGCCTCGGAAACGACTCCTTCATGCTCAAAATTGGGGCCAAAGGTGATTTTTGTTACTTTTCCTTAGGGGGCCCAACACTTAGAAAATTTTCAAAATCGCGATTTTTCGATTGCGAGCTAGCGCTTTGCGGTCTTCGGCAATGTTTTAGATCTTGATGAGATAAGACTTTTTGGCCATGAGACATTTACCCCTCCGACCCCTCCTTCCCCCCGCAAATCGCCCATCAAAGTGCAATTTTTGCTTTTTCACCTCTTTGCACGCACTGTTCGGCCCAAATGGCCACTTTCTATGGGTCTGAGCGCTTTGCGGTCTTCGGCAAACTTATAGATCGTACCAATTCCTAATTATAATTATTCCACCCCACCTTCGTACCTCTTCATCCCTGGCCGCTATTCGCGTACCAAGGTAATTTTTGTTCATTTTGTCAACATTTTTCATTTTTGACTGCTTTTATCGGCCTTGCCATGAACCGATAGCGCTTCGCTGTGTTCTATTGTAAGTTAGTACTACTCTTATCCTTTCCAAATCATATCTTAGGTTGCCATTTGCTTGCGTACAGCCGGAGCTATGAGCGATACCGTAAAAAGTACCGAAACTTGGAAAAATCGTTTGATCGCCCATATCCCCCCTTTGGGGGCCAGATATCGAAAAAAGTTCTTATTCAAAAAGTTGCGCATCAACGTGTTCTAGTTATGTCTAGAACATTTCACTTCGCTAGCTGGCCTGCAACTTAGCCGTAATTGGGATTTTAGGGTGTTCTTGGAGGGCCCATTTCCTGCGACTTGGTATCTTTTGGGCCCTATGTTTCGCTAATATCTTAACGAGTTTTCCAGATAGCGTTCTCATACTTTCAGGGTGTTTAGAGCATTTCAAGACCTTTCCAACGCTATGCCGTTTGCTTCGCTCGGACATCTACAGCCGAAGTTATTTGAGGTACTTGGTACCTTACCCTGTTTTCTCAGTACTTGGTCGAAAATTTCGATCAGCCATATGACCGACTTGGACAACCCTGGGCGGGTTGGCCCCATATAACTAAACTTTCGTCTCGTAAAGGCAAACTTATAAATGTTCTACGTCAACTCGCTATCTCGTACCGCCTTGACGGTATACTTGGTTCAAGGGCCATTTCCAGCGACTTGGTCGCAATTTCGCTCTAAGTTTCGCTAATACCTTCGTCCGTGGACATGGTTATTTTTTGTTCGTATTTTTCCTTGATAGTCCCACTCAAGACTATTCCATACCAGAGTCAAGCGTCCCGCTAAGTGCCATACAGCCTGAGTTATAATTCATGAAAGGTACCTCTACCAGTTTTTGCCATACTTGGGTGCAAACCATGAATCACCCATATCTACACTTTGGAGGCCAGCTACCGCCTGGGCCACATATACTTTTTTGTTGGTCATACCATGCACAGTTTATAATTGTTCTACGCCAACTTGCTATCTCTTCTCCAACTTGCCGTTATTCTTGGTCCAAGTCCCATTTCGTTCGTTTTTGGACCCATTTTGCTATATGATTCACTAATAGCTTCGGCCATGGACAAGCTGATTTTCTATTTTTATTTTTCCTTGATAGTTCCACTCAGGACCATTCCAAAACACCCCGCAACTCGTCGCTCGGTGGCAAACTGACCGAGTTATAATTCATGAAAGGTACCTCTACCTGGTACAGCACATGGTCGGCCCAAAACATAAACCGACCAAACGACCGACTTGGAGCACCCTGATCGGGTTGCTCCCATATAATGAAAGTTGCGTCTTCCAACGTCCAACATATAAATATTCTACGACAAGTCGCTATCTCTTACCGGTCAGCCGGTATTCATCTTTCAAGGGTGATTTTGGTCAAGTGCCATTTCCTGCGACTTGGTCCCCGAATTGGACCATCATCACCTAAAATCTCCGTGGTCTTTCCACTCAGCCTCATGAAACTTTCAGGGTAGATAGGTCTCCCCAAGACCTTTCCAACGATATAGAAATTGTCTCGCTAGGCCATCTACAGCCGAAGTTATTCATGGTACTTGGTACCTTACCCTGTTTTTACCATACTTGTTCGTACTTGGGTGCAAAACATGAATCACCCATATCTCCACTTTGGAGGCCAGCTACCGCCTTGTCCTCATATACTTTTTTGTTGGTCATATTATGAACAGTTTATAAATATTCTACGCCAACTTGCTACCTCGTCTCCAACTTGCCGCTATTCTTGGTCCAAGTCCCATTTCATTCGTTTTTGGACCTTTGTTGCTCTATGTTTCACTAATAGCTTCGCCCACCAACATGCTGATTTTCTGTTCGTATTTTTCCGTAATAGTTTTACTCAAGGCCATTCCAAATCACAGCAAAACTTGTCGCTCGGTGAAAAACTGACCGAGTAATAATTCATGAAAAGTACCTCAACCTGGTACAGCACATGGTCGGCCCAAACCATAAACCGACCAAACGACCGACTTGGAGCACCCTGACCGGGTTGCTCCCATATAATGAAAGTTGCATCTTTACCCGCCGAACGTATGAATATTCTACGCCAAGTCGCTATCTCTTACCGGTCAGCCGGTATTCACCTTCCAAGGGTGATTTTGGTCAAGTGCCATTTCCTGCGACTTGGTCTCCGAATTGAACCATCATCACCTAATATCTCCGTGGTCTTTCAACTCAGCCTCATGAAACTTTCAGGGTAGATAGGTCTCCCCAAGACCTTTCCAACGGTATGCCGTTTGTCTTGCTCGGCTATCTACAGCCGAAGTTATTCATGGTACTTGGTACCTTACCCTGTTTTCACCATACTTGTTCGCACTTGGGTACACACTTTGTATCGCCCAAATAACCTTTTTGGAGGCCAGCCAGCGCCTTGGCCCATATAATTTTTTGTTAGCCATATAATGCACAGTTTATAAATATTCTACGCCAACTAGCTACCTCGTCTCCAACTTGCCGCTATTCTTGGTCCAAGTCCCATTTCATTCGTTTTTGGACCCTTGTTGCTCTATGTTTCACTAATAGCTTCGCCCACCAACATGCTGATTTTCTATTCGTATTTTTCCGTAATAGTTCCTCTCAGGACCATTCCAAATCACACCGTGACTTGTCGGTCGGTGGCAAACTGACCGAGTTATAATTCATGAAAGGTACCTCTACCTGCTACAGCACATGGTCGGCGGAAACCATAAACCGACCAAACGACCGACTTGGAGCACCCTGACCGGGTTGCTCCCATATAATGAAAGTTGCGTCTTCCAACGTCCAACATATAAATATTCTACGCCAAGTCGCTATCTCTTACCGTTCAGCAGGTATTCACCTTTCAAGGGTGATTTTGGTCAAGTGCCATTTCCTGCGAATTGGTCCCCGAATTGGACCATCATCACCTAATATCTCCGTGGTCTTTCAATTCAGCCTCATGAAACTTTCAGGGTAGATAGGTCTCCCCGAGACCTTTCCAACGATATGCCGTTTGTCTTGCTAGGCCATCTACAGCCGAAGTTATTCATGGTACTTGGTACCTTACCCTGTTTTCACCATACTTGTTCGTACTTGGGTGCAAAACATGAATCACCCATATCTCCACTTTGGGGGCCAGCTACCGCCTTGTCCCCACATACTTTTTTGTTGGTCATATTATGCACAATTTATAAATATTCTACGCCAACTTGCTACCTCGTCTCCAACTTGCCGTTATTCTTGGTTCAATTCCCATTTCATTCGTTTTTGGACCCTTGTTGCTCTATGTTTCACTAATAGCTTCGCCCACCAACATGCTGATTTTCTGTTCGTATTTTTCCGTAATAGTTCCAATCAAGACCATTCTAAATCACACCATGACTTTTCGGTCGGTGGCAAACTGACCGAGTTATAATTCATGAAAGGTACCTCTACCTGGTACAGCACATGGTCGGCCCAAATCATAAACCGACCAAACGACCGACTTGGAGCACCCTGACCGGGTTGCTTCCATATAATGAAAGTTCCGTCTCTACCCGCCCAACGTATGAATATTCCACGCCAAGTCGCTATCTCTTACCGGTCAGCCGGTAATCACCTTTCAAGGGTGATTTTGGTCAAGTGGCATTTCCTGCGACTTGGTCCCCGAATTGGACCATCATCACCTAATATCTCCGTGATCTTTCAACTCAGCGTCATGAAACTTTCAGGGTAGATAGGTCTCCCCAAGACCTTTCCAACGATATGCCGTTTGTCTTGCTCGGCCATCTACAGCCGAAGTTATTCATGGTACTTGGTACCTTACCCTGTTTTCACCATACTTGTTCGTACTTGGGTGCAAAACATGAATCACCCATATCTCCTTTTTGGGGGCCAGCTACCGCCTTGTCCCCATATACTTTTTTGTTGGTCATATAATGCACAGTTTATAAATATTGTACGCCAACTTGCTACCTCGTCTCCAACTTGCCGCTATTCTTGGTCCAAGTCCCATTTCATTCGTTTTTGGACCCTTGTTGCTCTATGTTTCACTAATAGCTTCGCCCACCAACATGCTGATTTTCTGTTCGTATTTTTTCTTAATAGTTCCACTCAGGACCATTCAAAATCATACCGTGACTTGTCGCTCGGTGGCAAACTGACCGAGTTATAATTCATGAAAGGTACCTCTACCTGGTACAGCACATGGTCGGCCCAAAACATAAACCGACCAAACGACCGACTTGGAGCACCCTGATCGGGTTGCTCCCATATAATGAAATTTGCGTCTATACCCGCCCAACGTATGAATATTCTACGCCAAGTCGCTATCTCTTACCGGTCAGCCGGTATTCACCTTTCAAGGGTGATTTTGGTCAAGTGCCATTTCCTGCGACTTGGTCCCCGAATTGGACCATCATCACCTAATATCTCCGTGGTCTTTCAACTCAGCCTCATGAAACTTTCAGGGTAGATAGGTCTACCCAAGACCTTTCCAACGATATGCCAATTGTCTCGCTAGGCCATCTACAGCCGAAGTTATTAAAGGTACTTGGTACCTTACCCTGTTTTCACCATACTTGTTCGTACTTGGGTGCAAAACATGAATCACCCATATCTCCACTTTGGGGGCCAGCTACCGCCTTGTCCCCATATACTTTTTTGTTGGTCATATTATGCACAGTTTATAAATATTCTACGCCAACTTGCTAACTCGTCTCCAACTTGCCGTTATTCTTGGTCCAAGTCTCATTTCATTAGTTTTTGAACCCTTGTTGCTCTATGTTTCACTAATAGCTTCGCCCACCAACATGCTGATTTTCTGTTCGTATTTTTCCGTAATAGTTTTACTCAAAACCATTCCAAATCACACCGTAGATTGTCGCTCGGAGGCAAACTGACCGAGTTATAATTCATGAAAGGTACCTCTACCTGCTACAGCACATGGTCGGCCCAAACCATAAACCGACCAAACGACCGACTTGGAGCACCCTGACCGGGTTGCTTCCATATAATGAAAGTTGCGTCTCTACCCGCCCAACGTATGAATATTCTACGCCAAGTCGCTATCTCTTACCGGTCAGCCGGTAATCACCTTTCAAGGGTGGTTTTGGTCAAGTGCCATTTCCTGCGACTTGGTCCCCGAATTGGACCATCATCACCTAATATCTCCGTGGTCTTTCAATTCAGCCCCATGAAACTTTCAGGGTAGATAGGTCTCCCCAAGACCTGTCCAACGGTATGTCATTTGCCTCGCTAGGCCACCTACAGCCGAAGTTATTCATGGTACTTGGTACCTTACCCTGTTTTTTCCATACTTGTTCGCACTTGGGTACACACTTTGTATCGCCCAATTCACCTTTTTGGAGGCCAGCCAGCGCCTTGGCCCCATATATTTTTTTGTTGGTCATATTATGCACAGTTTATAAATATTCTACGCCAACTTGCTAACTCGTCTCCAACTTGCCGTTATTCTTGGTCCAAGTCCCATTTCATTCGTTTTTTTACCCTTGTTGCTCCATGTTTCGCTAATAGCTTCGCCCACCAACATGCTGAATTTCTTTGCGTATTTTTCCTTGATAGTCCCACTCAGGACCATTCCAAATCATACCGTAGATTGTCGCTCGGAGGCAAACTGACCGAGTTATAATTCATGAAAGGTACCTCAACCTGGTACAGCACATGGTCGGCCCAAATCATAAACCGACCAAACGACCGACTTGGAGCACCCTGACCGGGTTGCTCCCATATAATGAAAGTTGCGTCTTTCAACGTCCAACATATAAATATTCCACGCCAAGTCGCTATCTCTTACCGGTAAGCCGGTATTCACCTTCCAAGTGTGATTTTGGTCAAGTGCCATTTCCTGCGACTTGGTCCCCGAATTGGACCATCATCACCTAATATCTCCGTGGTCTTTCAACTCAGCCTCATGAAACTTTCAGGGTAAATAGGTCTCCCCAAGACCTTTCCAACGGTATGCCGTTTGTCTCGCTAGGCCATCTACAGCCGAAGTTATTAAAGGTACTTGGTACCTTACCCTGTTTTTTTCCATACTTGTTCGTACTTGGGTACAAACTTTGGATCGCCCATATCTCCACTTTGGAGGCCAGCCAGCACCTTGGCCTCATATACTTTTTTGTTGGTCATACCATGCACCAAATATAATTGTTCTACGCCAACTTGCTATCTCTTCTCCAACTTGCCGTTATTCTTGGTCCAAGTCCCATTTCGTTCGTTTTTGGACCCATTTTGCTATATGATTCACTAATAGCGTCGGCCATGAACAAGCTGATTTTCTATTTTTATTTTTCCTTGATAGTTCCACTCAAAACCATTCCAAAACACCCCGCAACTCGTCGCTCGGTGGCAAACTGACCGAGTTATAATTCATGAAAGGTACCTCAATTTGGTACACCACGTGGTCGGCCCAAACCATAAACCGACCAAACGACCGACTTGGAGCACCCTGATCGGGTTGCTCTAATATAATGAAATTTGCGTCTATACCCGCCCAACGTATGAATATTCTACGCCAAGTCGCTATCTCTTACCGGTCAGCCGGTATTCACCTTTCAAGGGTGGTTTTGGTCAAGTGCCATTTCCTGCGACTTGGTCCCCGAATTGGACCATCATCACCTAATATCTCCGTGGTCTTTCAATTCAGCGTCATGAAACTTTCAGGGTAGATAGGTCTCCCCAAGACCTTTCCAACGATATTTCGTTTGTCTTGCTCGGCCATCTACAGCCGAAGTTATTAATGGTACTTGGTACCTTACCCTGTTTTCACCATACTTGTTCGCACTTGGGTGCAAAACATGAATCACCCATATCTCCACTTTGGAGGCCAGCTACCGCCTTGGCCCGATATACTTTTTTGTTGGTCATATCATGCACAGTTTATAAATATTCTATGCCAACTAGCTACCTCGTCTCCAACTTGCCGCTATTCTTGGTCCAAGTCCCATTTCATTCGTTTTTGGACCTTTGTTGCTCTATGTTTCACTAATAGCTTCGCCCACCAACATGCTGATTTTCTATTCGTATTTTTCCTTGATAGTCCCTCTTAAGACCATTCCAAAACACACTGCAACTTGTCGCTCGGTGGCAAACTGACCGAGTTATAATTCATGAAAGGTACCTCACCTTGGTACACCACGTGGTCGGCCCAAACCATAAACCGACCAAACGACCGACTTGGAGCACCCTGACCGGGTTGCTCTTGTATAATGAAAGTTGCGTCTTTACCTGCCAAACGTATGAATATTCTACGCCAAGTCGCTATCTCTTACCGTTCAGCCGGTATTCACCTTTCAAAGGTGATTTTGGTCAAGTGCCATTTCCTGCGACTTGGTCCCCGAATTGGACCATCATCACCTAATATCTCCGTGGTCTTTCAACTCAGCCTCATGAAACTTTCAGGGTAAATAGGTCTCCCCAAGACCTTACCAACGGTATGTGATTTGCCTCGCTAGGCCATCCACAGCCGAAGTTATTCATGGTACTTGGTACCTTACCCTGTTTTCACCATACTTGTTCGTACTTGGGTGCAAAACATGAATCACCCATATCTCCACTTTGGGGGCCAGCTACCGCCTTGTCCCCATATACTTTTTTGTTGGTCATATTATGCACAGTTTATAAATATTCTACGCCAACTTGCTACCTCGTCTCCAACTTGCCGTTATTCTTGGTTCAAGTCCCATTTCATTCGTTTTTGGACCCTTGTTGCTCTATGTTTCACTAATAGCTTCGCCCACCAACATGCTGATTTTCTGTTCGTATTTTTCCTTAATAGTTCCACTCAGGACCATTCCAAAACACACCGCAACTTGTCGCTCGGTGGCAAACTGACCGAGTTATAATTCATGAAAGGTACCTCTACCTGCTACAGCACATGGTCGGCCCAAACCATAAACCGACCAAACGACCGACTTGGAGCACCCTGATCGGGTTGCTCC
This sequence comes from Anopheles coustani, assembly GCF_943734705.1. Classification (NCBI taxonomy): domain Eukaryota; kingdom Metazoa; phylum Arthropoda; class Insecta; order Diptera; family Culicidae; genus Anopheles; species Anopheles coustani. The sequence continues at coordinate 275,525 of NW_026525126.1, read as the reverse complement.
CATATAATAAAATTTGCATCTATACCCGCCCAACGTATGAATATTCAACGCCAAGTCGCTATCTCTCACCGGTCAGCCGGTATTCACCTTTCAAAGGTGATTTTGGTCAAGTGCCATTTCCTGCGACTTGGTCCCCGAATTGGACCATCATCACATAATATCTCCGTGGTCTTTCAACTCAGCCTCATGAAACTTTCAGGGTAGATAGGTCTCCCCAAGACCTTTCCAACGGTATGTGATTTGCCTCGCTAGGCCATCTACAGCCGAAGTTATTCATGGTACTTGGTACCTTACCCTGTTTTCACCATACTTGATCGTACTTGGGTGCAAAACATGAATCACCCATATCTCCACTTTGGGGGCCAGCTACCGCCTTGTCCCCATATACTTTTTTGTTGGTCATGTTATGCACAATTTATAAATATTCTACGCCAACTTGCTACCTCGTCTCCAACTTGCCGTTATTCTTGGTTCAAGTCCCATTTCATTCGTTTTTGGACCCTTGTTGCTCTATGTTTCACTAATAGCTTCGCCCACCAACATGCTGATTTTCTGTTCGTATTTTTCCTTAATAGTTCCACTCAGTACCATTCCAAAACACACCGCAACTTGTCGCTCGGTGGCAAACTGACCGAGTTATAATTCATGAAAGGTACCTCTACCTGCTACAGCACATGGTCGGCCCAAACCATAAACCGACCAAACGACCGACTTGGAGCACCCTGACCGGGTTGCTCCCATATAATGAAAGTTGCGTCTCAAGCCGTGAAACGTATGAATATTCTGCGCCAAGTCGCTATCTCTTACCGTTCAGCCGGGATTCACCTTTCAAGGGTGATTTTGGTCAAGTGCCATTTCCTGCGACTTGGTCCCCGAATTGGACCATCATCACCTAATATCTCCGTGGTCTTTCAACTCAGCCTCATGAAACTTTCAGGGTAGATAAGTCTCTCCGAGACCTTTCCAACGATATGCCGTTTGTCTTGCTCGGCCATCTACAGCCGAAGTTATTCATGGTACTTGGTACCTTACCCTGTTTTCACCATACTTGTTCGTACTTGGGTGCAAAACATGAATCACCCATAACTCCACTTTGGGGGCCAGCTACCGCCTTGTCCCCACATACTTTTTTGTTGGTCATATTATGCAGAGTTTATAAATATTCTACGCCAACTTGCTACCTCGTCTCCAACTTGCCGTTATTCTTGGTTCAAGTCCCATTTCATTCGTTTTTGGACCCTTGTTGCTATATGTTTCACTAATAGCTTCGCCCACCAACATGCTGATTTTCTATTCGTATTTTTCCGTAATAGTTCCACTCAGGACCATTCCAAATCACACCGTGACTTGTCGGTCGGTGGCAAACTGACCGAGTTATAATTCATGAAAGGTACCTCTACCTGCTACAGCACATGGTCGGCCCAAACCATAAACCGACCAAACGACCGACTTGGAGCACCCTGACCGGGTTGCTCCCATATAATAAAATTTGCATCTATACCCGCCCAACGTATGAATATTCTGCGCCAAGTCGCTATCTCTTACCGTTCAGCCGGGATTCACCTTTCAAGGGTGATTTTGGTCAAGTGCCATTTCCTGCGACTTTGTCCCCGAATTGGACCATCATCACCTAATATCTCCGTGGTCTTTCAACTCAGCCTCATGAAACTTGCAGGGTAGATAGGTCTCCCCAAGACCTTTCCAACGGTATGCCGTTTGTCTTGCTCGGCTATCTACAGCCGAAGTTATTAATGGTACTTGGTACCTTACCCTGTTTTTTCCATACTTGTTCGTACTTGGGTACAAACTTTGGATCGCCCATATCTCCACTTTGGAGGCCAGCCAGCACCTTGGCCTCATATACTTTTTTGTTGGTCATATTATGCACAGTTTATAAATATTCTACGCCAACTTGCTATCTCTTCTCCAACTTGCAGTTATTCTTGGTCCAAGTCCCATTTCATTCGTTTTCGGACCCATTTTGCTATATGATTCACTAATAGCTTCGGCCATGGACAAGCTGATTTTCTATTTTTATTTTTCCTTGATAGTTCCACTCAAAACCATTCCAGAACACCCCGCAACTCGTCGCTCGGTGGCAAACTGACCGAGTTATAATTCATGAAAGGTACCTCTACCTGGTACAGCACATGGTCGGCCCAAATCATAAACCGACCAAACGACCGACTTGGAGCACCCTGACCGGGTTGCTCCCATATAATGAAAGTTGCGTCTTCCAACGTCCAACATATAAATATTCTACGACAAGTCGCTATCTCTTACCGGTCAGCCGGTATTCACCTTCCAAGGGTGATTTTGGGCAAGTGCCATTTCCTGCGACTTGGTCCCCGAATTGGACCATCATCACCTAATATCTCCGTGGTCTTTCAACTCAGCCTAATGAAACTTTCAGGGTAGATAGGTCTCCCAGAGACCTTTCCAACGATGAGCCGTTTGCCTCGCTCGGCCATCTACAGCCGAAGTTATTAATGGTACTTGGTACCTTACCCTGTTTTTTCCATACTTGTTCGTACTTGGGTACAAACTTTGTATCGCCCATATCTCCACTTTGGAGGCCAGCCAGCACCTTGACCCCATATACTTTTTTGTTGGCCTTGTGACCACCAAGATATAAATGTTCTACGATAACTTGCTATCTCTTCTCCAACTTGCCGGTATTCTTGGTATAGTTCCCATTTCCATAGTTTTTGGTACCAATTTGCTCTATGTTTCGCTAATAGGTTCATTCATAGACATGCTGATTTTTTACTTACATTTTTCCTAAATAGTCCCACTCAAGACCATTCCAAATCACATCGAAACATGTCGCTAAGTGCCATACAGTCTGAGTGATAATTCATGAAAGGTACCTTAACCAGTTTTGGCCATACTTGGGTGCAAACCTTGAACCACCCATATCGCCACTTTAGAGGCAAGCTAGCGCCTTGGCCCCATATACTTTTATGTTGGTATTACCTTTACCAACTTTTAATTGTTCCACGTCGACATGCTATCTCTTTATTAACTTGGTGGTATTCTTGGTCAAAGTCCCATTTCCTTCGACTTAGTTACCATTTTCCTCTATGTTTCGCTAATAGCTTCGCCCACCAACATGCTGAATTTCTTTGCGTATTTTTCCTTGATAGTCCCACTCAGGACCGTTCCAAATCACACCGTAGATTGTCGCTCGGAGGCAAACTGACCGAGTTATAATTCATGAAAAGTACCTCAACCTGGTACAGCACATGGTCGGCCCAAACCGTAAACCGACCAAACGACCGACTTGGAGCACCCTGACCGGGTTGCTCCCATATAATGAAAGTTGCGTCTTCCAACGTCCAACATATAAATATTCTACGACAAGTCGCTATCTCTTATCGGTCAGCCGGTATTCACGACCCAAAGGTGAAAAATGTATGGAGAGCGTTCACAAAATTCGTCCAGAATTTTGTAAACGTGTTTTTTCGTTTTCTCGCGATTGCGGGCGAACCAAGCGACGGATCGAAAAAAACCCAAAAGTAAAATGTGTTTAAAAACCCGATTTCTACATTAATGCCGAAGACACCAAAGCGCTATCTCGAAATTTTAAAAATCGATCGAAAATGTATGGACGGCGATCACAAAATTCCGGACGAATTTTGTAAACGTGTTTTTTCGTTTTCTCTCGATTGCGCGCGAACTAAGCGTCGGATCGAAAAAAACCCAAAAGTAAAATGTGTTTAAAAACCCGATTTCTACATTATTGCCGAAGACACCAAAGCGCTATCTCGAAATTTTAAAAATCGATCGAAAATGTATGGACGGCGATCACAAAATTCCGGACGAATTTTGTAAACGTGTTTTTTCGTTTTCTCGCGATTGCGGGCGAACCAAGCGACGGATCGAAAAAAACCCAAAAGTAAAATGTGTTTAAAAACCCGATTTCTACATTATTGCCGAAGACACCAAAGCGCTATCTCGAAATTTTAAAAATCGATCGAAAATGTATGGACGGCGTTCACAAAATTCGTCCAGAATTTTGTAAACGTGTTTTTTCGTTTTCTCGCGATTGCGGGCGAACCAAGCGACGGATCGAAAAAAACCCAAAAGTGAAATGTGTTTAAAAACCCGATTTCTACATTATTGCCGAAGACACCAAAGCGCTATCTCGAAATTTTAAAAATCGATCGAAAATGTATGGACGGCGATCACAAAATTCCGGACGAATTTTGTAAACGTGTTTTTTCGTTTTCTCGCGATTGCGGGCGAACCAAGCGACGGATCGAAAAAAACCCAAAAGTAAAATGTGTTTAAAAACCCGATTTCTACATTATTGCCGAAGAAACCAAAGCGCTATCTCGAAATTTTAAAAATCGATCGAAAATGTATGGACGGCGATCACAAAATTCGTCCGGAATTTTGTAAACGTGTTTTTCCGTTTTCTCTCGATTGCGCGCGAACTATGCGTCGGATCGAAAAAAACCCAAAAGTAAAATGTGTTTAAAAACCCGATTTCTACATTATTGCCGAAGACACCAAAGCGCTATCTCGAAATTTTAAAAATCGATCGAAAATGTATGGACGGCGTTCACAAAATTCGTCTAGAATTTTGTAAACGTGTTTTTCCGTTTTCTCTAAATTGCGGGTGAACTAAGCGTCGGATCGAAAAAAACCCAAAAGTAAAATATGTTTAAAAACCCGATTTCTACATTATTGCCGAAGACACCAAAGCGCTATCTCGAAATTTTAAAAATCGATCGAAAATGTATGGACGGCGTTCACAAAATTCGTCCGGAATTTTGTAAACGTGTTTTTTCGTTTTCTCGCGATTGCGGGCGAACCAAGCGACGGATCGAAAAAAACCCAAAAGTAAAATGTGTTTTAAAACCCGATTTCTACATTATTGCCGAAGACACCAAAGCGCTATCTCGAAATTTTAAAAATCGATCGAAAATGTATGGACGGCGATCACAAAATTCGTCCGGAATTTTGTAAACGTGTTTTTCCGTTTTCTCTCGATTGCGCGCGAACTATGCGTCGGATCGAAAAAAACCCAAAAGTAAAATGTGTTTAAAAACCCGATTTCTACATTATTGCCGAAGACACCAAAGCGCTATCTCGAAATTTTAAAAATCGATCGAAAATGTATGGACGGCGTTCACAAAATTCGTCCGGAATTTTGTAAACGTGTTTTTTCGTTTTCTCGCGATTGCGGGCGAACCAAGCGACGGATCGAAAAAAACCCAAAAGTAAAATGTGTTTTAAAACCCGATTTCTACATTATTGCCGAAGACACCAAAGCGCTATCTCGAAATTTTAAAAATCGATTGAAATTTTATGGAGAAAGGATTGTTTTTTGAAGCCTGTCGAAAATACACTCACCGAGCCGTTTTTTGTATCGACCGACATACAAGTTTGCCTAGCTAACTTTTTCTTCCGGATTGGCCGCGTACCTCACTTTTCAATATCTAGTGGTGCCATGGACCACCAAAAGAGGCTTTTTAACATTTTCAACAATTTCGACTTTTTCGGATTTTCAACGTAAGGGGACTCGGGGCGACTTTTTTCGAGTCTGTCTAAAATACACTTACCAGATTTTTCAAAGGTGCGGAACGTCATACATTTTTGCCTAGGTCAATTTTTTGTTCCAAATCGATCGCGGGTTTCACTTTTCAATATTTAGGGCTCGAGTAGAGTACGAATATAGGGTTTTCTCATTTTTCGACATTTTCGACTTTTTTTTTATTTTTTCGGGTGTATCGAGCTTCGGCATAGCCATACCGTTTGTGTTTCTCAATTTTTTATTTGACTAGTCGTAAGTACTCGAGTAGATGAAACTTTTTGCCGAAGACACCATGCCTCGGAAACGACTCCTTCATGCTCAAAATTGGGGCCAAAGGTGATTTTTGTTACCTTTCCTTAGGGGGCCCAACACTTAGAAAATTTTCAAAATCGCGATTTTTCGATTGCGAGCTAGCGCTTTGCGGTCTTCGGCAATGTTTTAGATCTTGATGAGATAAGACTTTTTGGCCATGAGACATTTACCCCTCCGACCCCTCCTTCCCCCCGCAAATCGCCCCCCAAAGTGCAATTTTTGCTTTTTCACCTCTTTGCACGCACTGTTCGGCCCAAATGGCCACTTTTTATGGGTCTGAGCGCTTTGCGGTCTTCGGCAAACTTATAGATCGTACCAATTCCTAATTATAATTATTCCCCACCACCATCGTACCTCTTCATCCCTGGCCACTATTCGCGTACCAAGGTAATTTTTGTTCATTTTGTCAACATTTTTCATTTTTGACTGCTTATATCGGCCTTGCCATGAACCGATAGCGCTTCGCTGTGTTCTAACGTAAGTTAGTACTACTCACTACCTTTCCAAATCATGTCTTAGGTTGCCATTTGCTTGCATACAGCCGGAGCTATGAGCGATACCGTAAAAAGTACCGAAACTTGGAAAAATCCTTGGATCGCCCATATCCCCCCTTTGGGGGCCAGATATCGAAAAAAGTTCTGATTCAAAAAGTTGCGCATCAACGTGTTCTAGTTATGCCTGCAACACTTCACTTCGCTAGCTGGCCTGCAACTTACCCGTAATTGGGATTTTAGGGTGTTCTTGGAGGGCCCATTTCCTGCGACTTGGTATCTTTTGGGCCCTATGTTTCTCTAATATCTCCACGAGTTTTCCAGATTGCGTTCTCATACTTTCAGGGTGTTTAGAACACTTCAAGACCTTTCCAACGCTATGCCGTTTGCCTCACTCGGACATCTACAGCCGAAGTTATTCGAGGTACACGGTACCTTACCCTGTTTTCTCAGTACTTGGTCGAAAATTTCGATCAGCCATATGACCGACTTGGACAACCCTGAGCGGGTTGGCCCCATATAACTGAACTTTTGTCTCGTGGAGGCAAACTTATAAATATTCCACGTCAACTCGCTATCTCGTACCGCCTTGAAGGTATACTTGGTTCAAGGGCCATTTCCAGCGACTTGGTCGCAATTTCGCTCTTAGTTTCGCTAATGTCTTCGTCCGTGGACATGTTGATTTTTTGTTTGTATTTTTCCTTGATAGTCCCATTTGAAACTATTCCATACCAGAGCCAAGCGTCCTGCTAAGTGCCATACAGCCTGAGCTGTAATTCATGAAAGGTACCTCTACCAGTTTTTGCCATACTTGGGTGCAAACCATGAATCACCCATATCTCCACTTTGGAGGCCAGCTACCGCCTGGGCCACATATACTTTTTTGTTGGTCATACCATGCACAGTTTATAATTGTTCTACGCCAACTTGCTATCTCTTCTCCAACTTGCCGTTATTCTTGGTCCAAGTCCCATTTCATTCGTTTTTGGACCCATTTTGCTATATGATTCACTAATAGCTTCGGCCATGGACAAGCTGATTTTCTATTTGTATTTTTCCTTGATAGTCCAACTTGAGACCATTCTAAAACACACCGCAACTTGTCGCTCGGTGGCAAACTGACCGAGTTATAATTCATGAAAGGTACCTCACCTTGGTACACCACGTGGTCGGCCCAAACCATAAACCGACCAAACGACCGACTTGGAGCACCCTGACCGGGTTGCTTCCATATAAGGAAAGTTGCGTCTCGACCCGCCCAACGTATGAATATTCTACGCCAAGTCGCTATCTCTTACCGGTCAGCCGGTAATCACCTTTCAAGGGTGGTTTTGGTCAAGTGCCATTTCCTGCGACTTGGTCCCCGAATTGGACCATCATCACCTAATATCTCCGTGGTCTTTCAACTCAGCCTCATGAAACTTTCAGGGTAGATAGGTCTACCCAAGACCTTTCCAACGATATGCCAATTGTCTCGCTAGGCCATCTACAGCCGAAGTTATTAAAGGTACTTGGTACCTTACCCTGTTTTCACCATACTTGTTCGTACTTGGGTACAAACTTTGGATCGCCCATATCTCCACTTTGGAGGCCAGCTACCGCCTTGTCCCCATATACTTTTTTGTTGGTAATATCATGCACAGTTTATAAATATTCTACGTCAACTTCCTATCTCTTCTCAAACTTGCCGTTATTCTTGGTCCAAGTCCCATTTCATTCGTTTTTGGACCCATTTTGCTATATGTTTCACTAATAGCTTCGGCCATGGACAAGCTGATTTTCTATTTGTATTTTTCCTTGATAGTCCAACTTGAGACCATTCTAAAACACACCGCAACTTGTCGCTCGGTGGCAAACTGACCGAGTTATAATTCATGAAAGGTACCTCACCTTGGTACACCACGTGGTCGGCCCAAACCATAAACCGACCAAACGACCGACTTGGAGCACCCTGACCGGGTTGCTTCCATATAAGGAAAGTTGCGTCTCGACCCGCCCAACGTATGAATATTCTACGCCAAGTCGCTATCTCTTACCGGTCAGCCGGTAATCACCTTTCAAGGGTGGTTTTGGTCAAGTGCCATTTCCTGCGACTTGGTCCCCGAATTGGACCATCATCACCTAATATCTCCGTGGTCTTTCAACTCAGCCTCATGAAACTTTCAGGGTAGATAGGTCTCCCCAAGACCTTTCCAACGGTATGCCGTTTGTCTTGCTCGGCTATCTACAGCCGAAGTTATTAATGGTACTTGGTACCTTACCCTGTTTTTTCCATACTTGTTCGTACTTGGGTACAAACTTTGGATCGCCCATATCTCCACTTTGGAGGCCAGCCAGCACCTTGGCCTCATATACTTTTTTGTTGGTCATATTATGCACAGTTTATAAATATTCTACGCCAACTTGCTATCTCTTCTCCAACTTGCAGTTATTCTTGGTCCAAGTCCCATTTCATTCGTTTTCGGACCCATTTTGCTATATGATTCACTAATAGCTTCGGCCATGGACAAGCTGATTTTCTATTTTTATTTTTCCTTGATAGTTCCACTCAAAACCATTCCAGAACACCCCGCAACTCGTCGCTCGGTGGCAAACTGACCGAGTTATAATTCATGAAAGGTACCTCTACCTGGTACAGCACATGGTCGGCCCAAATCATAAACCGACCAAACGACCGACTTGGAGCACCCTGACCGGGTTGCTCCCATATAATGAAAGTTGCGTCTTCCAACGTCCAACATATAAATATTCTACGACAAGTCGCTATCTCTTACCGGTCAGCCGGTATTCACCTTCCAAGGGTGATTTTGGGCAAGTGCCATTTCCTGCGACTTGGTCCCCGAATTGGACCATCATCACCTAATATCTCCGTGGTCTTTCAACTCAGCCTAATGAAACTTTCAGGGTAGATAGGTCTCCCAGAGACCTTTCCAACGATGAGCCGTTTGCCTCGCTCGGCCATCTACAGCCGAAGTTATTAATGGTACTTGGTACCTTACCCTGTTTTTTCCATACTTGTTCGTACTTGGGTACAAACTTTGTATCGCCCATATCTCCACTTTGGAGGCCAGCCAGCACCTTGACCCCATATACTTTTTTGTTGGCCTTGTGACCACCAAGATATAAATGTTCTACGATAACTTGCTATCTCTTCTCCAACTTGCCGGTATTCTTGGTATAGTTCCCATTTCCATAGTTTTTGGTACCAATTTGCTCTATGTTTCGCTAATAGGTTCATTCATAGACATGCTGATTTTTTACTTACATTTTTCCTAAATAGTCCCACTCAAGACCATTCCAAATCACATCGAAACATGTCGCTAAGTGCCATACAGTCTGAGTGATAATTCATGAAAGGTACCTTAACCAGTTTTGGCCATACTTGGGTGCAAACCTTGAACCACCCATATCGCCACTTTAGAGGCAAGCTAGCGCCTTGGCCCCATATACTTTTATGTTGGTATTACCTTTACCAACTTTTAATTGTTCCACGTCGACATGCTATCTCTTTATTAACTTGGTGGTATTCTTGGTCAAAGTCCCATTTCCTTCGACTTAGTTACCATTTTCCTCTATGTTTCGCTAATAGCTTCGCCCACCAACATGCTGAATTTCTTTGCGTATTTTTCCTTGATAGTCCCACTCAGGACCATTCCAAATCACACCGTAGATTGTCGCTCGGAGGCAAACTGACCGAGTTATAATTCATGAAAAGTACCTCAACCTGGTACAGCACATGGTCGGCCCAAACCGTAAACCGACCAAACGACCGACTTGGAGCACCCTGACCGGGTTGCTCCCATATAATGAAAGTTGCGTCTTCCAACGTCCAACATATAAATATTCTACGACAAGTCGCTATCTCTTATCGGTCAGCCGGTATTCACGACCCAAAGGTGAAAAATGTATGGAGAGCGTTCACAAAATTCGTCCAGAATTTTGTAAACGTGTTTTTTCGTTTTCTCGCGATTGCGGGCGAACCAAGCGACGGATCGAAAAAAACCCAAAAGTAAAATGTGTTTAAAAACCCGATTTCTACATTAATGCCGAAGACACCAAAGCGCTATCTCGAAATTTTAAAAATCGATCGAAAATGTATGGACGGCGATCACAAAATTCCGGACGAATTTTGTAAACGTGTTTTTTCGTTTTCTCTCGATTGCGCGCGAACTAAGCGTCGGATCGAAAAAAACCCAAAAGTAAAATGTGTTTAAAAACCCGATTTCTACATTATTGCCGAAGACACCAAAGCGCTATCTCGAAATTTTAAAAATCGATCGAAAATGTATGGACGGCGATCACAAAATTCCGGACGAATTTTGTGAACGTGTTTTTTCGTTTTCTCGCGATTGCGGGCGAACCAAGCGACGGATCGAAAAAAACCCAAAAGTAAAATGTGTTTAAAAACCCGATTTCTACATTATTGCCGAAGACACCAAAGCGCTATCTCGAAATTTTAAAAATCGATCGAAAATGTATGGACGGCGATCACAAAATTCCGGACGAATTTTGTGAACGTGTTTTTTCGTTTTCTCGCGATTGCGGGCGAACCAAGCGACGGATCGAAAAAAACCCAAAAGTAAAATGTGTTTAAAAACCCGATTTCTACATTATTGCCGAAGAAACCAAAGCGCTATCTCGAAATTTTAAAAATCGATCGAAAATGTATGGACGGCGATCACAAAATTCGTCCGGAATTTTGTAAACGTGTTTTTCCGTTTTCTCTCGATTGCGCGCGAACTATGCGTCGGATCGAAAAAAACCCAAAAGTAAAATGTGTTTAAAAACCCGATTTCTACATTATTGCCGAAGACACCAAAGCGCTATCTCGAAATTTTAAAAATCGATCGAAAATGTATGGACGGCGTTCACAAAATTCGTCCGGAATTTTGTAAACGTGTTTTTTCGTTTTCTCGCGATTGCGGGCGAACCAAGCGACGGATCGAAAAAAACCCAAAAGTAAAATGTGTTTAAAAACCCGATTTCTACATTATTGCCGAAGACATCAAAGCGCTATCTCGAAATTTTAAAAATCGATCGAAAATGTATGGACGGCGATCACAAAATTCCGGACGAATTTTGTAAACGTGTTTTTTCGTTTTCTCGCGATTGCGGGCGAACCAAGCGACGGATCGAAAAAAACCCAAAAGTAAAATGTGTTTAAAAACCCGATTTCTACATTATTGCCGAAGACACCAAAGCGCTATCTCGAAATTTTAAAAATCGATCGAAAATGTATGGACGGCGTTCACAAAATTCGTCTAGAATTTTGTAAACGTGTTTTTCCGTTTTCTCTAAATTGCGGGCGAACTAAGCGTCGGATCGAAAAAAACCCAAAAGTAAAATGTGTTTAAAAACCCGATTTCTACATTATTGCCGAAGACACCAAAGCGCTATCTCGAAATTTTAAAAATCGATCGAAAATGTATGGACGGCGTTCACAAAATTCGTCCGGAATTTTGTAAACGTGTTTTTTCGTTTTCTCGCGATTGCGGGCGAACCAAGCGACGGATCGAAAAAAACCCAAAAGTAAAATGTGTTTAAAAACCCGATTTCTACATTATTGCCGAAGACACCAAAGCGCTATCTCGAAATTTTAAAAATCGATCGAAAATGTATGGACGGCGTTCACAAAATTCGTCCGGAATTTTGTAAACGTGTTTTTTCGTTTTCTCGCGATTGCGGGCGAACCAAGCGACGGATCGAAAAAAACCCAAAAGTAAAATGTGTTTAAAAACCCGATTTCTACATTATTGCCGAAGACACCAAAGCGCTATCTCGATTTTTTAAAAATCGATCGAAAATGTATGGACGGCGTTCACAAAATTCGTCCGGAATTTTGTAAACGTGTTTTTCCGTTTTCTCTCAATTGCGGGCGAACTAAGCGTCGGATCGAAAAAAACCCAAAAGTAAAATGTGTTTAAAAACCCGATTTCTACATTATTGCCGAAGACACCAAAGCGCTATCTCGAAATTTTAAAAATCGATCGAAAATGTATGGACGGCGATCACAAAATTCCGGACGAATTTTGTAAACGTGTTTTTTCGTTTTCTCGCGATTGCGGGCGAACCAAGCGTCGGATCGAAAAAAACCCAAAAGTAAAATGTGTTTAAAAACCCGATTTCTACATTATTGCCGAAGACACCAAAGCGCTATCTCGAAATTTTAAAAATCGATCGAAAATGTATGGACGGCGTTCACAAAATTCGTCCGGAATTTTGTAAACGTGTTTTTTCGTTTTCTCGCGATTGCGGGCGAACCAAGCGACGGATCGAAAAAAACCCAAAAGTAAAATGTGTTTAAAAACCCGATTTCTACATTATTGCCGAAGACACCAAAGCGCTATCTCGATTTTTTAAAAATCGATCGAAAATGTATGGACGGCGTTCACAAAATTCGTCCGGAATTTTGTAAACGTGTTTTTCCGTTTTCTCTCAATTGCGGGCGAACTAAGCGTCGGATCGAAAAAAACCCAAAAGTAAAATGTGTTTAAAAACCCGATTTCTACATTATTGCCGAAGACACCAAAGCGCTATCTCGAAATTTTAAAAATCGATCGAAAATGTATGGACGGCGTTCACAAAATTCGTCCGGAATTTTGTAAACGTGTTTTTTCGTTTTCTCGCGATTGCGGGCGAACCAAGCGACGGATCGAAAAAAACCCAAAAGTAAAATGTGTTTAAAAACCCGATTTCTACATTATTGCCGAAGACACCAAAGCGCTATCTCGAAATTTTAAAAATCGATCGAAAATGTATGGACGGCGTTCACAAAATTCGTCCGGAATTTTGTAAACGTGTTTTTTCGTTTTCTCGCGATTGCGGGCGAACCAAGCGACGGATCGAAAAAAACCCAAAAGTAAAATGTGTTTAAAAACCCGATTTCTACATTATTGCCGAAGACACCAAAGCGCTATCTCGAAATTTTAAAAATCGATCGAAAATGTATGGACGGCGTTCACAAAATTCGTCCGGAATTTTGTAAACGTGTTTTTTCGTTTTCTCGCGATTGCGGGCGAACCAAGCGACGGATCGAAAAAAACCCAAAAGTAAAATGTGTTTTAAAACCCGATTTCTACATTATTGCCGAAGACACCAAAGCGCTATCTCGAAATTTTAAAAATCGATTGAAATTTTATGGAGAAAGGATTGTTTTTTGAAGCCTGTCGAAAATACACTCACCGAGCCGTTTTTTGTATCGACCGACATACAAGTTTGCCTAGCTAACTGTTTCTTCCGGATTGGCCGCGGACCTCACTTTTCAATATCTAGGGGTGCCATAGACCACCAAAAGAGGCTTTTTAACATTTTCAACAATTTCGACTTTTTCGGATTTTCAACGTAAGGGGACTCGGGGCGACTTTTTTCAAGTCTGTCTAAAATACACTTACCAGATTTTTCAAAGGTGTGGACCGTCATACAACTTTGCCTAGGTCAATTTTTTGTTCCAAATCGATCGCGGGTTTCACTTTTCAATATTTAGGGCTCGAGTAGAGTACGAATATAGGGTTTTCTCATTTTTCGACATTTTCGACTTTTTTGGGATTTTTTCGGGTGTATCGAGCTTCGGCATAGCCATACCGTTTGTGTTTCTCAATTTTTTATTTGACTAGTCGTAAGTACTCGAGTAGATGAAACTTTTTGCCGAAGACACCATGCCTCGGAAACGACTCCTTCATGCTCAAAATTGGGGCCAAAGGTGATTTTTGTTACCTTTCCTTAGGGGGCCTAACACTTAGAAAATTTTCAAAATCGCGATTTTTCGATTGCGAGCTAGCGCTTTGCGGTCTTCGGCAATGTTTTAGATCTTGATGAGATAAGACTTTTTGGCCATAAGACATTTACCCCTCCGACCCCTCCTTCCCCCCGCAAATCGCCCATCAAAGTGCAATTTTTGCTTTTTCACCTCTTTGCACGCACTGTTCGGCCCAAATGGCCACTTTCTATGGGTCTGAGCGCTTTGCGGTCTTCGGCAAACTTATAGATCGTACCAATTCCTTATTATAATTATTCCCCACCACCTTCGTACCTCTTCATCCCTGGCCACTATTCGCGTACCAAGGTAATTTTTGTTCATTTTGTCAACATTTTTCATTTTTGACTGCTTATATCGGCCTTGCCATGAACCGATAGCGCTTCGCTGTGTTCTAACGTAAGTTAGTACTACTCTTTACCTTTCCAAATCATATCTTAGGTTGCCATTTGCTTGCGTACAGCCGGAGCTATGAGCGATACCGTAAAAAGTACCGAAACTTGGAAAAATCGTTTGATCGCCCATATCCCCCCTTTGGGGGCCAGATATCGAAAAAAGTTCTGATTCAAAAAGTTGCGCATCAACGTGTTCTAGTTATGTCTAGAACATTTCACTTCGCTAGCTGGCCTGCAACTTAGCCGTAATTGGGATTTTAGGGTGTTCTTGGAGGGCCCATTTCCTGCGACTTGGTATCTTTTGGGCCCTATGTTTCGCTAAGATCTCCACGAGTTTTCCAGATAGCGTTCTCATACTTTCAGGGTGTTTAGAGCACTTCAAGACCTTTCCAACGCTATGCCGTTTGCTTCGCTCGGACATCTACAGCCGAAGTTATTCGAGGTACTTGGTACCTTACCCTGTTTTCTCAGTACTTGGTCGAAAATTTCGATCAGCCATATGACCGACTTGGACAACCCTGGGCGGGTTGACCCCATATAACTAAACTTTTGTCTCGTAAAGGCAAACTTATAAATGTTCTACGTCAACTCGCTATCTCGTACCGCCTTGACGGTATACTTGGTTCAAGGGCCATTTCCAGCGACTTGGTCGCAATTTCGCTCTAAGTTTCGCTAATACCTTCGTCCGTGGACATGGTTATTTTTTGTTCGTATTTTTCCTTGATAGTCCCACTCAGGACTATTCCATACCAGAGTCAAGCGTCCCGCTAAGTGCCATACAGCCTGAGTTATAATTCATGAAAGGTACCTCTACCAGTTTTTGCCATACTTGGGTGCAAACCATGAATCACCCATATCTCCACTTTGGAGGCCAGCTACCGCCTGGGCCACATATACTTTTTTGTTGGTCATACCATGCACAGTTTATAATTGTTCTACGCCAACTTGCTATCTCTTCTCCAACTTGCCGTTATTCTTGGTACAAGTCCCATTTCGTTCGTTTTTGGACCCATTTTGCTATATGATTCACTAATAGCTTCGGCCATGGACAAGCTGATTTTCTATTTTTATTTTTCCTTGATAGTTCCACTCAAAACCATTCCAAAACACCCCGCAACTCGTCGCTCGGTGGCAAACTGACCGAGTTATAATTCATGAAAGGTACCTCTACCTGCTACAGCACATGGTCGGCCCAAACCATAAACCGACCAAACGACCGACTTGGAGCACCCTGACCGGGTTGCTCCCATATAATGAAAGTTGCGTCTCAAGCCGTGAAACGTATGAATATTCTGCGCCAAGTCGCTATCTCTTACCGTTCAGCCGGGATTCACCTTTCAAGGGTGATTTTGGTCAAGTGCCATTTCCTGCGACTTTGTCCCCGAATTGGACCATCATCACCTAATATCTCCGTGGTCTTTCAACTCAGCCTCATGAAACTTTCAGGGTAGATAAGTCTCTCCGAGACCTTTCCAACGATATGCCGTTTGTCTTGCTCGGCCATCTACAGCCGAAGTTATTCATGGTACTTGGTACCTTACCCTGTTTTCACCATACTTGTTCGTACTTGGGTGCAAAACATGAATCACCCATAACTCCACTTTGGGGGCCAGCTACCGCCTTGTCCCCACATACTTTTTTGTTGGTCATATTATGCAGAGTTTATAAATATTCTACGCCAACTTGCTACCTCGTCTCCAACTTGCCGTTATTCTTGGTTCAAGTCCCATTTCATTCGTTTTTGGACCCTTGTTGCTATATGTTTCACTAATAGCTTCGCCCACCAACATGCTGATTTTCTATTCGTATTTTTCCGTAATAGTTCCACTCAGGACCATTCCAAATCACACCGTGACTTGTCGGTCGGTGGCAAACTGACCGAGTTATAATTCATGAAAGGTACCTCTACCTGCTACAGCACATGGTCGGCCCAAACCATAAACCGACCAAACGACCGACTTGGAGCACCCTGACCGGGTTGCTCCCATATAATAAAATTTGCATCTATACCCGCCCAACGTATGAATATTCTGCGCCAAGTCGCTATCTCTTACCGTTCAGCCGGGATTCACCTTTCAAGGGTGATTTTGGTCAAGTGCCATTTCCTGCGACTTTGTCCCCGAATTGGACCATCATCACCTAATATCTCCGTGGTCTTTCAACTCAGCCTCATGAAACTTGCAGGGTAGATAGGTCTCCCCAAGACCTTTCCAACGGTATGCCGTTTGTCTTGCTCGGCTATCTACAGCCGAAGTTATTAATGGTACTTGGTACCTTACCCTGTTTTTTCCATACTTGTTCGTACTTGGGTACAAACTTTGGATCGCCCATATCTCCACTTTGGAGGCCAGCCAGCACCTTGGCCTCATATACTTTTTTGTTGGTCATATTATGCACAGTTTATAAATATTCTACGCCAACTTGCTATCTCTTCTCCAACTTGCAGTTATTCTTGGTCCAAGTCCCATTTCATTCGTTTTCGGACCCATTTTGCTATATGATTCACTAATAGCTTCGGCCATGGACAAGCTGATTTTCTATTTTTATTTTTCCTTGATAGTTCCACTCAAAACCATTCCAGAACACCCCGCAACTCGTCGCTCGGTGGCAAACTGACCGAGTTATAATTCATGAAAGGTACCTCTACCTGGTACAGCACATGGTCGGCCCAAATCATAAACCGACCAAACGACCGACTTGGAGCACCCTGACCGGGTTGCTCCCATATAATGAAAGTTGCGTCTTCCAACGTCCAACATATAAATATTCTACGACAAGTCGCTATCTCTTACCGGTCAGCCGGTATTCACCTTCCAAGGGTGATTTTGGGCAAGTGCCATTTCCTGCGACTTGGTCCCCGAATTGGACCATCATCACCTAATATCTCCGTGGTCTTTCAACTCAGCCTAATGAAACTTTCAGGGTAGATAGGTCTCCCAGAGACCTTTCCAACGATGAGCCGTTTGCCTCGCTCGGCCATCTACAGCCGAAGTTATTAATGGTACTTGGTACCTTACCCTGTTTTTTCCATACTTGTTCGTACTTGGGTACAAACTTTGTATCGCCCATATCTCCACTTTGGAGGCCAGCCAGCACCTTGACCCCATATACTTTTTTGTTGGCCTTGTGACCACCAAGATATAAATGTTCTACGATAACTTGCTATCTCTTCTCCAACTTGCCGGTATTCTTGGTATAGTTCCCATTTCCATAGTTTTTGGTACCAATTTGCTCTATGTTTCGCTAATAGGTTCATTCATAGACATGCTGATTTTTTACTTACATTTTTCCTAAATAGTCCCACTCAAGACCATTCCAAATCACATCGAAACATGTCGCTAAGTGCCATACAGTCTGAGTGATAATTCATGAAAGGTACCTTAACCAGTTTTGGCCATACTTGGGTGCAAACCTTGAACCACCCATATCGCCACTTTAGAGGCAAGCTAGCGCCTTGGCCCCATATACTTTTATGTTGGTATTACCTTTACCAACTTTTAATTGTTCCACGTCGACATGCTATCTCTTTATTAACTTGGTGGTATTCTTGGTCAAAGTCCCATTTCCTTCGACTTAGTTACCATTTTCCTCTATGTTTCGCTAATAGCTTCGCCCACCAACATGCTGAATTTCTTTGCGTATTTTTCCTTGATAGTCCCACTCAGGACCATTCCAAATCACACCGTAGATTGTCGCTCGGAGGCAAACTGACCGAGTTATAATTCATGAAAAGTACCTCAACCTGGTACAGCACATGGTCGGCCCAAACCGTAAACCGACCAAACGACCGACTTGGAGCACCCTGACCGGGTTGCTCCCATATAATGAAAGTTGCGTCTTCCAACGTCCAACATATAAATATTCTACGACAAGTCGCTATCTCTTATCGGTCAGCCGGTATTCACGACCCAAAGGTGAAAAATGTATGGAGAGCGTTCACAAAATTCGTCCAGAATTTTGTAAACGTGTTTTTTCGTTTTCTCGCGATTGCGGGCGAACCAAGCGACGGATCGAAAAAAACCCAAAAGTAAAATGTGTTTAAAAACCCGATTTCTACATTAATGCCGAAGACACCAAAGCGCTATCTCGAAATTTTAAAAATCGATCGAAAATGTATGGACGGCGATCACAAAATTCCGGACGAATTTTGTAAACGTGTTTTTTCGTTTTCTCTCGATTGCGCGCGAACTAAGCGTCGGATCGAAAAAAACCCAAAAGTAAAATGTGTTTAAAAACCCGATTTCTACATTATTGCCGAAGACACCAAAGCGCTATCTCGAAATTTTAAAAATCGATCGAAAATGTATGGACGGCGATCACAAAATTCCGGACGAATTTTGTAAACGTGTTTTTTCGTTTTCTCGCGATTGCGGGCGAACCAAGCGACGGATCGAAAAAAACCCAAAAGTAAAATGTGTTTAAAAACCCGATTTCTACATTATTGCCGAAGACACCAAAGCGCTATCTCGAAATTTTAAAAATCGATCGAAAATGTATGGACGGCGTTCACAAAATTCGTCCAGAATTTTGTAAACGTGTTTTTTCGTTTTCTCGCGATTGCGGGCGAACCAAGCGACGGATCGAAAAAAACCCAAAAGTGAAATGTGTTTAAAAACCCGATTTCTACATTATTGCCAAAGACACCAAAGCGCTATCTCGAAATTTTAAAAATCGATCGAAAATGTATGGACGGCGATCACAAAATTCCGGACGAATTTTGTAAACGTGTTTTTTCGTTTTCTCGCGATTGCGGGCGAACCAAGCGACGGATCGAAAAAAACCCAAAAGTAAAATGTGTTTAAAAACCCGATTTCTACATTATTGCCGAAGAAACCAAAGCGCTATCTCGAAATTTTAAAAATCGATCGAAAATGTATGGACGGCGATCACAAAATTCGTCCGGAATTTTGTAAACGTGTTTTTCCGTTTTCTCTCGATTGCGCGCGAACTATGCGTCGGATCGAAAAAAACCCAAAAGTAAAATGTGTTTAAAAACCCGATTTCTACATTATTGCCGAAGACACCAAAGCGCTATCTCGAAATTTTAAAAATCGATCGAAAATGTATGGACGGCGTTCACAAAATTCGTCCGGAATTTTGTAAACGTGTTTTTTCGTTTTCTCGCGATTGCGGGCGAACTAAGCGTCGGATCGAAAAAAACCCAAAAGTAAAATGTGTTTAAAAACCCGATTTCTACATTATTGCCGAAGACACCAAAGCGCTATCTCGAAATTTAAAAAATCGATCGAAAATGTATGGACGGCGTTCACAAAATTCGTCCGGAATTTTGTAAACGTGTTTTTTCGTTTTCTCGCGATTGCGGGCGAACCAAGCGACGGATCGAAAAAAACCCAAAAGTAAAATGTGTTTAAAAACCCGATTTCTACATTATTGCCGAAGACACCAAAGCGCTATCTCGAAATTTTAAAAATCGATCGAAAATGTATGGACGGCGTTCACAAAATTCGTCCAGAATTTTGTAAACGTGTTTTTCCGTTTTCTCTCAATTGCGGGCGAACTAAGCGTCGGATCGAAAAAAACCCAAAAGTAAAATGTGTTTAAAAACCCGATTTCTACATTATTGCCGAAGACGCCAAAGCGCTATCTCGAAATTTTAAAAATCGATCGAAAATGTATGGACGGCGTTCACAAAATTCGTCCGGAATTTTGTAAACGTGTTTTTTCGTTTTCTCGCGATTGCGGGCGAACCAAGCGACGGATCGAAAAAAACCCAAAAGTAAAATGTGTTTAAAAACCCGATTTCTACATTATTGCCGAAGACACCAAAGCGCTATCTCGAAATTTTAAAAATCGATCGAAAATGTATGGACGGCGTTCACAAAATTCGTCCGGAATTTTGTAAACGTGTTTTTTCGTTTTCTCGCGATTGCGGGCGAACCAAGCGACGGATCGAAAAAAACCCAAAAGTAAAATGTGTTTAAAAACCCGATTTCTACATTATTGCCGAAGACACCAAAGCGCTATCTCGAAATTTTAAAAATCGATCGAAAATGTATGGACGGCGATCACAAAATTCCGGACGAATTTTGTAAACGTGTTTTTCCGTTTTCTCTCGATTGCGCGCGAACTATGCGTCGGATCGAAAAAAACCCAAAAGTAAAATGTGTTTAAAAACCCGATTTCTACATTATTGCCGAAGACACCAAAGCGCTATCTCGAAATTTTAAAAATCGATCGAAAATGTATGGACGGCGTTCACAAAATTCGTCCGGAATTTTGTAAACGTGTTTTTCCGTTTTCTCTCGATTGCGCGCGAACTATGCGTCGGATCGAAAAAAACCCAAAAGTAAAATGTGTTTAAAAACCCGATTTCTACATTATTGCCGAAGACACCAAAGCGCTATCTCGAAATTTTAAAAATCGATCGAAAATGTATGGAGAAAGGATTGTTTTTTTGAAGCCTGTCGAAAATACACTCACCGAGCCGTTTTTTGTATCGACCGACATACAAGTTTGCCTAGCTAACTTTTTCTTCCGGATTGGCCGCGGACCTCACTTTTCAATATCTAGTGGTGCCATGGACCACCAAAAGAGGCTTTTTAACATTTTCAACAATTTCGACTTTTTCGGATTTTCAACGTAAGGGGACTCGGGGCGACTTTTTTCGAGTCTGTCTAAAATACACTTACCAGATTTTTCAAAGGTGCGGACCGTCATACAACTTTGCCTAGGTCAATTTTTTGTTCCAAATCGTTCGCGGGTTTCACTTTTCAATATTTAGGGCTCGAGTAGAGTACGAATATAGGGTTTTCTCATTTTTCGACATTTTCGACTTTTTTGGGATTTTTTCGGGTGTATCGAGCTTCGGCATAGCCATACCGTTTGTGTTTCTCAATTTTTTATTTGACTAGTCGTAAGTACTCGAGTAGATGAAACTTTTTGCCGAAGACACCATGCCTCGGAAACGACTCCTTCATGCTCAAAATTGGGGCCAAAGGTGATTTTTGTTACCTTTCCTTAGGGGGCCCAACACTTAGAAAATTTTCAAAATCGCGATTTTTCGATTGCGAGCTAGCGCTTTGCGGTCTTCGGCAATGTTTTAGATCTTGATGAGATAAGACTTTTTGGCCATGAGACATTTACCCCTCCGACCCCTCCTTCCCCCCGCAAATCGCCCATCAAAGTGCAATTTTTGCTTTTTCACCTCTTTGCACGCACTGTTCGGCCCAAATGGCCACTTTCTATGGGTCTGAGCGCTTTGCGGTCTTCGGCAAACTTATAGATCGTACCAATTCCTTATTATAATTATTCCCCACCACCTTCGTACCTCTTCATCCCTGGCCACTATTCGCGTACCAAGGTAATTTTTGTTCATTTTGTCAACATTTTTCATTTTTGACTGCTTATATCGGCCTTGCCATGAACCGATAGCGCTTCGCTGTGTTCTAACGTAAGTTAGTACTACTCTTTACCTTTCCAAATCATATCTTAGGTTGCCATTTGCTTGCGTACAGCCGGAGCTATGAGCGATACCGTAAAAAGTACCGAAACTTGGAAAAATCGTTTGATCGCCCATATCCCCCCTTTGGGGGCCAGATATCGAAAAAAGTTCTGATTCAAAAAGTTGCGCATCAACGTGTTCTAGTTATGTCTAAAACATTTCACTTCGCTAGCTGGCCTGCAACTTAGCCGTAATTGGGATTTTAGGGTGTTCTTGGAGGGCCCATTTCCTGCGACTTGGTATCTTTTGGGCCCTATGTTTCGCTAATATCTCCACGAGTTTTCCAGATAGCGTTCTCATACTTTCAGGGTGTTTAGAGCACCTCAAGACCTTTCCAACGCTATGCCGTTTGCTTCGCTTGGACATCTACAGCCGAAGTTATTCGAGGTACTTGGTACCTTACCCTGTTTTCTCAGTACTTGGTCGAAAATTTCGATCAGCCATATGACCGACTTGGACAACCCTGGGCGGGTTGGCCCCATATAACTTAACTTTCGTCTCGTAAAGGCAAACTTATAAATGTTCTACGTCAACTCGCTATCTCGTACCGCCTTGACGGTATACTTGGTTCAAGGGCCATTTCCAGCGACTTGGTCGCAATTTCGCTCTAAGTTTCGCTAATACCTTCGTCCGTGGACATGGTGATTTTTTGTTCGTATTTTTCCTTGATAGTCCCACTCAAGACTATTTCACACCAGAGCCAAGCGACCCGCTAAGTGCCATACTGTCTGAGCTATAATTCCTGAAAGATACCTCTACCAGTTTTTGCCATACTTGGGTGCAAACCATGAATCACCCATATCTCCATTTTGGAGGCCAGCTACCGCCTGGGCCACAGATACTTTTTTGTTGGTCATACCATGCACAGTTTATAATTGTTCTACGCCAACTTGCTATCTCTTCTCCAACTTGCCGTTATTCTTGGTCCAAGTCCCATTTCGTTCGTTTTTGGACCCATTTTGCTATATGATTCACTAATAGCTTCGGCCATGGACAAGCTGATTTTCTATTTTTATTTTTCCTTGATAGTTCCACTCAGGACCATTCCAAAACACCCCGCAACTCGTCGCTCGGTGGCAAACTGACCGAGTTATAATTCATGAAAGGTACCTCTACCTGGTACAGCACATGGTCGGCCCAAATCATAAACCGACCAAACGACCGACTTGGAGCACCCTGACCGGGTTGCTCCCATATAATGAAAGTTGCGTCTTCCAACGTCCAACATATAAATATTCCACGACAAGTCGCTATCTCTTACCGGTCAGCCGGTATTCATCTTTCAAGGGTGATTTTGGTCAAGTGCCATTTCCTGCGACTTGGTCCCCGAATTGGACCATCATCACCTAATATCTCCGTGGTCTTTCAACTCAGCCTCATGAAACTTTCAGGGTAGATAGATCTCCCCGAGAACTTTCCAACGATATGCCAATTGTCTCGCTAGGCAATCCACAGCCGAAGTTATTCATGGTACTTGGTACCTTACCCTGTTTTCACCATACTTGTTCGTACTTGGGTGCAAAACATGAATCACCCATATCTCCACTTTGGGGGCCAGCTACCGCCTTGTCCCCATATACTTTTTTGTTGGTCACATTATGCACAGTTTATTAATATTCTACGCCAACTTGCTACCTCGTCTCCAACTAGCCGTTATTCTTGGTTCAAGTCCCATTTCATTCGTTTTTGGACCCTTGTTGCTCTATGTTTCACTAATAGCTTCGCCCACCAACACGCTGATTTTCTGTTCCTATTTTTCCCTAATAGTTCCACTCAGGACCATTCCAAAACACACCGCAACTTGTCGCTCGGTGGTAAACTGACCGAGTTATAATTCAAGAAAGGTACCTCTACCTGGTACAGCACATGGTCGGCCCAAATCATAAACCGACCAAACGACCGACTTGGAGCACCCTGACCGGGTTGCTTCCATATAATGAAAGTTGCGTCTCTACCCGCCCAACTTATGAATATTCCACGCCAAGTCGCTATCTCTTACCGGTAAGCCGGTATTCACCTTCCAAGGGTGATTTTGGTCAAGTGCCATTTCCTGCGACTTGGTCCCCGAATTGGACCATCATCACCTAATATCTCCGTGATCTTTCAACTCAGCCTCATGAAACTTTCAGGGTAGATAGGTCTCCCCAAGACCTTTCCAACGGTATGCCGTTTGTCTTGCTCGGCCATCTACAGCCGAAGTTATTAATGGTACTTGGTACCTTACCCTGTTTTTTCCATACTTGTTCGTACTTGGGTACAAACTTTGGATCGCCCATATCTCCACTTTGGAGGCCAGCCAGCACCTTGGCCTCATATATTTTTTTGTTGGTCATACCATGAACCAAATATAATTGTTCTACGCCAACTTGCTAACTCGTCTCCAACTTGCCGTTATTCTTGGTCCAAGTCCCATTTCATTCGTTTTTGGACCCTTGTTGCTCCATGTTTCGCTAATAGCTTCGGCCATTGACAAGCTGATTTTTTATTTGTATTTTTCCTTGATAGTCCCACTTAAGATCATTCCAAAGCACAACGCAACTTGTCGCTCGGTGGCAAACTGACCGAGTTATAATTCATGAAAGGTACCTCACCTTGGTACACCACGTGGTCGGCCCAAACCAGAAACCGACCAAACGACCGACTTGGAGCACCCTGACCGGGTTGCTCCCATATAATGAAAGTTGCGTCTTCCAACGTCCAACATATAAATATTCTACGACAAGTCGCTATTTCTTACCGGTCAGCCGGTAATCACCTTTCAAGGGTGATTTTGGTCAAGTGCCATTTCCTGCGACTTGGTCCCCGAATTGAACCATCATCACCTAATATCTCCGTAGTCTTTCAACTCAGCCTCATGAACCTTTCAGGGTAGATAGGTCTACCCAAGACCTTTCCAACGATATGACAAATGTCTCGCTAGGCCATCGACAGCCGAAAATATTCATGGTACTTGGTACCTTACCCTGTTTTCACCATACTTGTTCGCACTTTTGTACACACTTTGTATCGCCCATATCACCGCTTTGGAGGCCAGCCAGCGCCTTGGCCCAATATATTTTTTTGTTGGTCATACCATGCACAGTTTATAATTGTTCCACGTCAACTTGCTACCTCGTCTCCAACTTGCCGTTATTCTTGGTCCAAGTCCCATTTCATTCGTTTTTGGACCCATTTTGCAATATGTTTCACTAATAGCTTCGGCCATGGACAAGCTGATTTTTTGTTTGTATTTTTCCTCGATAGTCCTACACTAGATCATTTCAAATCACAGCGTAACTTGTCGCTCGGTGGCAAACTGAATGAGTTATAATTCATGAAAGGTACCTCAACCTGGTACAGCACATGGTCGGCCCAAACCATAAACCGACCAAACGACCGACTTGGAGCACCCTGAACGGGTTGCCCCCATATAATGAAAGTTGCGTCCTTACCTGCCAAACGTATGAATATTCTACGCCAAGTCGCTATCTCTTACCGGTCAGCCGGTATTCACCTTTCAAGGGTGATTTTGGTCAAGTGCCATTTCCTGCGACTTGGTCCCCGAATTGGACCATCATCACCTAATATCTCCGTGGTCTTTCAACTCAGCCTCATGAAACTTTCAGGGTAGATAGATCTCCCCGAGACCTTTCCAACGGTATGTCATTTGCCTCGCTAGGCCATCTACAACCGAAGTTATTCATGGTACTTGGTACCTTACCCTGTATTCACCATACTTGTTCGTACTTGGGTGCAAAACATGAATCACCCATATCTCCACTTTGGGGGCCAGCTACCGCCTTGTCCTCATATACTTTTTTGTTGGCCATATAATGCACAGTTTATAAATATTCTACGCCAACTTGCTACCTCGTCTCCAACTTGCCGTTATTCTTGGTTCAAGTCCCATTTCATTCGTTTTTGGACCCTTGTTGCTCTATGTTTCACTAATAGCTTCGCCCACCAACATGCTGATTTTCTGTTTGTATTTTTCCGTAATAGTTCCTTTCAAGACCATTCCAAATCATACCGCAACTTGTCGCTCGGTGGCAAACTGACCGAGTTATAATTCATGAAAGGTACCTCTACCTGGTGCACCACGTGATCGGCCCAAACCGTAAACCGACCAAACGAGCGACTTGGAGCACCCTGATCGGGTTGCTCTAATATAATGAAAGTTGCGTCTTTACCTGCCAAACGTATAAATATTCTACGACAAGTCGCTATCTCTTACCGGTCAGCCGGTATTCACCTTTCAAAGGTGGTTTTGGTCAAGTGCCATTTCCTGCGACTTGGTCCCCGAATTGGACTATCATCACCTAATATCTCCGTGGTCTTTCAACTCAGCCTCATGAAACTTTCAGGGTAGATAGGTCTCCCCAAGACCTTTCCAACGGTATGCCGTTTGTCTTGCTCGGCCATCTACAGCCGAAGTTATTCATGGTACTTTGTACCTTACCCTGTTTTTTCCATACTTGTTCGTACTTGGGTGCAAAACATGAATCACCCATATCTCCACTTTGGGGGCCAGCTACCGCCTTGTCCCCATATACTTTTTTGTTGGTCATATTATGCACAAATTATAAATATTCTACGCCAACTTGCTACCTCGTCTCCAACTTGCCGTTATTCTTGGTTCAAGTCCCATTTCATTCGTTTTCGGACCCATTTTGCTATATGTTTTACTAATAGCTTCGGCCATTGACAAGCTGATTTTTTATTTGTATTTTTCCTTGATAGTCCCACTTAAGATCATTCCAAAACACAACGCAACTTGTCGCTCGGTGGCAAACTGACCGAGTTATAATTCATGAAAAATACCTCTACCTGGTACAGCACATGGTCGGCCCAAATCATAAACCGACCAAACGACCGACTTGGAGCACCCTGACCGGGTTGCTCCCATATAATGAAAGTTGCGTCTTTCAACGTCCAACATATAAATATTCCACGCCAAGTCGCTATCTCTTACCGGTAAGCCGGTATTCACCTTCCAAGTGTGATTTTGGTCAAGTGCCATTTCCTGCGACTTGGTCCCCGAATTGGACCATCATCACCTAATATCTCCGTGGTCTTTCAACTCAGCCTCATGAAACTTTCAGGGTAAATAGGTCTCCCCAAGACCTTTCCAACGGTATGCCGTTTGTCTCGCTAGGCCATCTACAGCCGAAGTTATTAAAGGTACTTGGTACCTTACCCTGTTTTTTTCCATACTTGTTCGTACTTGGGTACAAACTTTGGATCGCCCATATCTCCACTTTGGAGGCCAGCCAGCACCTTGGCCTCATATACTTTTTTGTTGGTCATACCATGCACCAAATATAATTGTTCTACGCCAACTTGCTATCTCTTCTCCAACTTGCCGTTATTCTTGGTCCAAGTCCCATTTCGTTCGTTTTTGGACCCATTTTGCTATATGATTCACTAATAGCTTCGGCCATGGACAAGCTGATTTTCTATTTTTATTTTTCCTTGATAGTTCCACTCAAAACCATTCCAGAACACCCCGCAACTCGTCGCTCGGTGGCAAACTGACCGAGTTATAATTCATGAAAGGTACCTCAATTTGGTACACCACGTGGTCGGCCCAAAACATAAACCGACCAAACGACCGACTTGGAGCACCCTGACCGGGTTGCTCTTGTATAATGAAAGTTGCGTCTTTACCCGCCCAACGTATGAATATTCTACGCCAAGTCGCTATCTCTTACCGGTCAGCCGGTATTCACCTTTCAAGGGTGGTTTTGGTCAAGTGCCATTTCCTGCGACTTGGTCCCCGAATTGGACCATCATCACCTAATATCTCCGTGGTCTTTCAATTCAGCGTCATGAAACTTTCAGGGTAGATAGGTCTCCCCAAGACCTTTCCAACGATATTTCGTTTGTCTTGCTCGGCCATCTACAGCCGAAGTTATTAATGGTACTTGGTACCTTACCCTGTTTTCACCATACTTGTTCGCACTTGGGTGCAAAACATGAATCACCCATATCTCCACTTTGGAGGCCAGCTACCGCCTTGGCCCGATATACTTTTTTGTTGGTCATATCATGCACAGTTTATAAATATTCTATGCCAACTAGCTACCTCGTCTCCAACTTGCCGCTATTCTTGGTCCAAGTCCCATTTCATTCGTTTTTGGACCTTTGTTGCTCTATGTTTCACTAATAGCTTCGCCCACCAACATGCTGATTTTCTATTCGTATTTTTCCTTGATAGTCCCTCTTAAGACCATTCCAAAACACACTGCAACTTGTCGCTCGGTGGCAAACTGACCGAGTTATAATTCATGAAAGGTACCTCACCTTGGTACACCACGTGGTCGGCCCAAACCATAAACCGACCAAACGACCGACTTGGAGCACCCTGACCGGGTTGCTCTTGTATAATGAAAGTTGCGTCTTTACCTGCCAAACGTATGAATATTCTACGCCAAGTCGCTATCTCTTACCGTTCAGCCGGTATTCACCTTTCAAAGGTGATTTTGGTCAAGTGCCATTTCCTGCGAATTGGTCCCCGAATTGGACCATCATCACCTAATATCTCCGTGGTCTTTCAACTCAGCCTCATGAAACTTTCAGGGTAGATAGGTCTCCCCAAGACCTTACCAACGGTATGTGATTTGCCTCGCTAGGCCATCCACAGCCGAAGTTATTCATGGTACTTGGTACCTTACCCTGTTTTCACCATACTTGTTCGTACTTGGGTGCAAAACATGAATCACCCATATCTCCACTTTGGGGGCCAGCTACCGCCTTGTCCCCATATACTTTTTTGTTGGTCATATTATGCACAGTTTATAAATATTCTACGCCAACTTGCTACCTCGTCTCCAACTTGCCGTTATTCTTGGTTCAAGTCCCATTTCATTCGTTTTTGGACCCTTGTTGCTCTATGTTTCACTAATAGCTTCGCCCACCAACATGCTGATTTTCTGTTCGTATTTTTCCTTAATAGTTCCACTCAGGACCATTCCAAAACACACCGCAACTTGTCGCTCGGTGGCAAACTGACCGAGTTATAATTCATGAAAGGTACCTCTACCTGCTACAGCACATGGTCGGCCCAAACCATAAACCGACCAAACGACCGACTTGGAGCACCCTGATCGGGTTGCTCCCATATAATAAAATTTGCATCTATACCCGCCCAACGTATGAATATTCAACGCCAAGTCGCTATCTCTCACCGGTCAGCCGGTATTCACCTTTCAAAGGTGATTTTGGTCAAGTGCCATTTCCTGCGACTTGGTCCCCGAATTGGACCATCATCACATAATATCTCCGTGGTCTTTCAACTCAGCCTCATGAAACTTTCAGGGTAGATAGGTCTCCCCAAGACCTTTCCAACGGTATGTGATTTGCCTCGCTAGGCCATCTACAGCCGAAGTTATTCATGGTACTTGGTACCTTACCCTGTTTTCACCATACTTGATCGTACTTGGGTGCAAAACATGAATCACCCATATCTCCACTTTGGGGGCCAGCTACCGCCTTGTCCCCATATACTTTTTTGTTGGTCATGTTATGCACAATTTATAAATATTCTACGCCAACTTGCTACCTCGTCTCCAACTTGCCGTTATTCTTGGTTCAAGTCCCATTTCATTCGTTTTTGGACCCTTGTTGCTCTATGTTTCACTAATAGCTTCGCCCACCAACATGCTGATTTTCTGTTCGTATTTTTCCTTAATAGTTCCACTCAGTACCATTCCAAAACACACCGCAACTTGTCGCTCGGTGGCAAACTGACCGAGTTATAATTCATGAAAGGTACCTCTACCTGCTACAGCACATGGTCGGCCCAAACCATAAACCGACCAAACGACCGACTTGGAGCACCCTGACCGGGTTGCTCCCATATAATGAAAGTTGCGTCTCAAGCCGTGAAACGTATGAATATTCTGCGCCAAGTCGCTATCTCTTACCGTTCAGCCGGGATTCACCTTTCAAGGGTGATTTTGGTCAAGTGCCATTTCCTGCGACTTTGTCCCCGAATTGGACCATCATCACCTAATATCTCCGTGGTCTTTCAACTCAGCCTCATGAAACTTTCAGGGTAGATAAGTCTCTCCGAGACCTTTCCAACGATATGCCGTTTGTCTTGCTCGGCCATCTACAGCCGAAGTTATTCATGGTACTTGGTACCTTACCCTGTTTTCACCATACTTGTTCGTACTTGGGTGCAAAACATGAATCACCCATAACTCCACTTTGGGGGCCAGCTACCGCCTTGTCCCCACATACTTTTTTGTTGGTCATATTATGCAGAGTTTATAAATATTCTACGCCAACTTGCTACCTCGTCTCCAACTTGCCGTTATTCTTGGTTCAAGTCCCATTTCATTCGTTTTTGGACCCTTGTTGCTATATGTTTCACTAATAGCTTCGCCCACCAACATGCTGATTTTCTATTCGTATTTTTCCGTAATAGTTCCACTCAGGACCATTCCAAATCACACCGTGACTTGTCGGTCGGTGGCAAACTGACCGAGTTATAATTCATGAAAGGTACCTCTACCTGCTACAGCACATGGTCGGCCCAAACCATAAACCGACCAAACGACCGACTTGGAGCACCCTGACCGGGTTGCTCCCATATAATAAAATTTGCATCTATACCCGCCCAACGTATGAATATTCTGCGCCAAGTCGCTATCTCTTACCGTTCAGCCGGGATTCACCTTTCAAGGGTGATTTTGGTCAAGTGCCATTTCCTGCGACTTGGTCCCCGAATTGGACCATCATCACCTAATATCTCCGTGGTCTTTCAACTCAGCCTCATGAAACTTGCAGGGTAGATAGGTCTCCCCAAGACCTTTCCAACGGTATGCCGTTTGTCTTGCTCGGCTATCTACAGCCGAAGTTATTAATGGTACTTGGTACCTTACCCTGTTTTTTCCATACTTGTTCGTACTTGGGTACAAACTTTGGATCGCCCATATCTCCACTTTGGAGGCCAGCCAGCACCTTGGCCTCATATACTTTTTTGTTGGTCATATTATGCACAGTTTATAAATATTCTACGCCAACTTGCTATCTCTTCTCCAACTTGCAGTTATTCTTGGTCCAAGTCCCATTTCATTCGTTTTCGGACCCATTTTGCTATATGATTCACTAATAGCTTCGGCCATGGACAAGCTGATTTTCTATTTTTATTTTTCCTTGATAGTTCCACTCAAAACCATTCCAGAACACCCCGCAACTCGTCGCTCGGTGGCAAACTGACCGAGTTATAATTCATGAAAGGTACCTCTACCTGGTACAGCACATGGTCGGCCCAAATCATAAACCGACCAAACGACCGACTTGGAGCACCCTGACCGGGTTGCTCCCATATAATGAAAGTTGCGTCTTCCAACGTCCAACATATAAATATTCTACGACAAGTCGCTATCTCTTACCGGTCAGCCGGTATTCACCTTCCAAGGGTGATTTTGGGCAAGTGCCATTTCCTGCGACTTGGTCCCCGAATTGGACCATCATCACCTAATATCTCCGTGGTCTTTCAACTCAGCCTAATGAAACTTTCAGGGTAGATAGGTCTCCCAGAGACCTTTCCAACGATGAGCCGTTTGCCTCGCTCGGCCATCTACAGCCGAAGTTATTAATGGTACTTGGTACCTTACCCTGTTTTTTCCATACTTGTTCGTACTTGGGTACAAACTTTGTATCGCCCATATCTCCACTTTGGAGGCCAGCCAGCACCTTGACCCCATATACTTTTTTGTTGGCCTTGTGACCACCAAGATATAAATGTTCTACGATAACTTGCTATCTCTTCTCCAACTTGCCGGTATTCTTGGTATAGTTCCCATTTCCATAGTTTTTGGTACCAATTTGCTCTATGTTTCGCTAATAGGTTCATTCATAGACATGCTGATTTTTTACTTACATTTTTCCTAAATAGTCCCACTCAAGACCATTCCAAATCACATCGAAACATGTCGCTAAGTGCCATACAGTCTGAGTGATAATTCATGAAAGGTACCTTAACCAGTTTTGGCCATACTTGGGTGCAAACCTTGAACCACCCATATCGCCACTTTAGAGGCAAGCTAGCGCCTTGGCCCCATATACTTTTATGTTGGTATTACCTTTACCAACTTTTAATTGTTCCACGTCGACATGCTATCTCTTTATTAACTTGGTGGTATTCTTGGTCAAAGTCCCATTTCCTTCGACTTAGTTACCATTTTCCTCTATGTTTCGCTAATAGCTTCGCCCACCAACATGCTGAATTTCTTTGCGTATTTTTCCTTGATAGTCCCACTCAGGACCATTCCAAATCACACCGTAGATTGTCGCTCGGAGGCAAACTGACCGAGTTATAATTCATGAAAAGTACCTCAACCTGGTACAGCACATGGTCGGCCCAAACCGTAAACCGACCAAACGACCGACTTGGAGCACCCTGACCGGGTTGCTCCCATATAATGAAAGTTGCGTCTTCCAACGTCCAACATATAAATATTCTACGACAAGTCGCTATCTCTTATCGGTCAGCCGGTATTCACGACCCAAAGGTGAAAAATGTATGGAGAGCGTTCACAAAATTCGTCCAGAATTTTGTAAACGTGTTTTTTCGTTTTCTCGCGATTGCGGGCGAACCAAGCGACGGATCGAAAAAAACCCAAAAGTAAAATGTGTTTAAAAACCCGATTTCTACATTAATGCCGAAGACACCAAAGCGCTATCTCGAAATTTTAAAAATCGATCGAAAATGTATGGACGGCGATCACAAAATTCTGGACGAATTTTGTAAACGTGTTTTTCCGTTTTCTCTCGATTGCGCGCGAACTAAGCGTCGGATCGAAAAAAACCCAAAAGTAAAATGTGTTTAAAAACCCGATTTCTACATTATTGCCGAAGACACCAAAGCGCTATCTCGAAATTTTAAAAATCGATCGAAAATGTATGGACGGCGTTCACAAAATTCCGGACGAATTTTGTAAACGTGTTTTTTCGTTTTCTCGCGATTGCGGGCGAACCAAGCGACGGATCGAAAAAAACCCAAAAGTAAAATGTGTTTAAAAACCCGATTTCTACATTATTGCCGAAGAAACCAAAGCGCTATCTCGAAATTTTAAAAATCGATCGAAAATGTATGGACGGCGATCACAAAATTCGTCCGGAATTTTGTAAACGTGTTTTTCCGTTTTCTCTCGATTGCGCGCGAACTATGCGTCGGATCGAAAAAAACCCAAAAGTAAAATGTGTTTAAAAACCCGATTTCTACATTATTGCCGAAGACACCAAAGCGCTATCTCGAAATTTTAAAAATCGATCGAAAATGTATGGACGGCGTTCACAAAATTCGTCTAGAATTTTGTAAACGTGTTTTTCCGTTTTCTCTAAATTGCGGGCGAACTAAGCGTCGGATCGAAAAAAACCCAAAAGTAAAATATGTTTAAAAACCCGATTTCTACATTATTGCCGAAGACACCAAAGCGCTATCTCGAAATTTTAAAAATCGATCGAAAATGTATGGACGGCGTTCACAAAATTCGTCCGGAATTTTGTAAACGTGTTTTTTCGTTTTCTCGCGATTGCGGGCGAACCAAGCGACGGATCGAAAAAAACCCAAAAGTAAAATGTGTTTAAAAACCCGATTTCTACATTATTGCCGAAGACACCAAAGCGCTATCTCGAAATTTTAAAAATCGATCGAAAATGTATGGACGGCGATCACAAAATTCCGGACGAATTTTGTAAACGTGTTTTTCCGTTTTCTCTCGATTGCGCGCGAACTATGCGTCGGATCGAAAAAAACCCAAAAGTAAAATGTGTTTAAAAACCCGATTTCTACATTATTGCCGAAGACACCAAAGCGCTATCTCGAAATTTTAAAAATCGATCGAAAATGTATGGACGGCGTTCACAAAATTCGTCCGGAATTTTGTAAACGTGTTTTTCCGTTTTCTCTCGATTGCGCGCGAACTATGCGTCGGATCGAAAAAAACCCAAAAGTAAAATGTGTTTAAAAACCCGATTTCTACATTATTGCCGAAGACACCAAAGCGCTATCTCGAAATTTTAAAAATCGATCGAAAATGTATGGAGAAAGGATTGTTTTTTGAAGCCTGTCGAAAATACACTCACCGAGCCGTTTTTTGTATCGACCGACATACAAGTTTGCCTAGCTAACTTTTTCTTCCGGATTGGCCGCGGACCTCACTTTTCAATATCTAGTGGTGCCATGGACCACCAAAAGAGGCTTTTTAACATTTTCAACAATTTCGACTTTTTCGGATTTTCAACGTAAGGGGACTCGGGGCGACTTTTTTCGAGTCTGTCTGAAATACACTTACCAGATTTTTCAAAGGTGCGGACCGTCATACAACTTTGCCTAGGTCAATTTTTTGTTCCAAATCGTTCGCGGGTTTCACTTTTCAATATTTAGGGCTCGAGTAGAGTACGAATATAGGGTTTTCTCATTTTTCGACATTTTCGACTTTTTTGGGATTTTTTCGGGTGTATCGAGCTTCGGCATAGCCATACCGTTTGTGTTTCTCAATTTTTTATTTGACTAGTCGTAAGTACTCGAGTAGATGAAACTTTTTGCCGAAGACACCATGCCTCGGAAACGACTCCTTCATGCTCAAAATTGGGGCCAAAGGTGATTTTTGTTACCTTTCCTTAGGGGGCCCAACACTTAGAAAATTTTCAAAATCGCGATTTTTCGATTGCGAGCTAGCGCTTTGCGGTCTTCGGCAATGTTTTAGATCTTGATGAGATAAGACTTTTTGGCCATGAGACATTTACCCCTCCGACCCCTCCTTCCCCCCGCAAATCGCCCATCAAAGTGCAATTTTTGCTTTTTCACCTCTTTGCACGCACTGTTCGGCCCAAATGGCCACTTTCTATGGGTCTGAGCGCTTTGCGGTCTTCGGCAAACTTATAGATCGTACCAATTCCTTATTATAATTATTCCCCACCACCTTCGTACCTCTTCATCCCTGGCCACTATTCGCGTACCAAGGTAATTTTTGTTCATTTTGTCAACATTTTTCATTTTTGACTGCTTATATCGGCCTTGCCATGAACCGATAGCGCTTCGCTGTGTTCTAACGTAAGTTAGTACTACTCTTTACCTTTCCAAATCATATCTTAGGTTGCCATTTGCTTGCGTACAGCCGGAGCTATGAGCGATACCGTAAAAAGTACCGAAACTTGGAAAAATCGTTTGATCGCCCATATCCCCCCTTTGGGGGCCAGATATCGAAAAAAGTTCTGATTCAAAAAGTTGCGCATCAACGTGTTCTAGTTATGTCTAAAACATTTCACTTCGCTAGCTGGCCTGCAACTTAGCCGTAATTGGGATTTTAGGGTGTTCTTGGAGGGCCCATTTCCTGCGACTTGGTATCTTTTGGGCCCTATGTTTCGCTAATATCTCCACGAGTTTTCCAGATAGCGTTCTCATACTTTCAGGGTGTTTAGAGCACCTCAAGACCTTTCCAACGCTATGCCGTTTGCTTCGCTTGGACATCTACAGCCGAAGTTATTCGAGGTACTTGGTACCTTACCCTGTTTTCTCAGTACTTGGTCGAAAATTTCGATCAGCCATATGACCGACTTGGACAACCCTGGGCGGGTTGGCCCCATATAACTTAACTTTCGTCTCGTAAAGGCAAACTTATAAATGTTCTACGTCAACTCGCTATCTCGTACCGCCTTGACGGTATACTTGGTTCAAGGGCCATTTCCAGCGACTTGGTCGCAATTTCGCTCTAAGTTTCGCTAATACCTTCGTCCGTGGACATGGTGATTTTTTGTTCGTATTTTTCCTTGATAGTCCCACTCAAGACTATTTCACACCAGAGCCAAGCGTCCTGCTAAGTGCCATACAGCCTGAGCTGTAATTCATGAAAGGTACCTCTACCAGTTTTTGCCATACTTGGGTGCAAACCATGAATCACCCATATCTCCACTTTGGAGGCCAGCTACCGCCTGGGCCACATATACTTTTTTGTTGGTCATACCATGCACAGTTTATAATTGTTCTACGCCAACTTGCTATCTCTTCTCCAACTTGCCGTTATTCTTGGTCCAAGTCCCATTTCATTCGTTTTTGGACCCATTTTGCTATATGATTCACTAATAGCTTCGGCCATGGACAAGCTGATTTTCTATTTGTATTTTTCCTTGATAGTCCAACTTGAGACCATTCTAAAACACACCGCAACTTGTCGCTCGGTGGCAAACTGACCGAGTTATAATTCATGAAAGGTACCTCACCTTGGTACACCACGTGGTCGGCCCAAACCATAAACCGACCAAACGACCGACTTGGAGCACCCTGACCGGGTTGCTTCCATATAAGGAAAGTTGCGTCTCGACCCGCCCAACGTATGAATATTCTACGCCAAGTCGCTATCTCTTACCGGTCAGCCGGTAATCACCTTTCAAGGGTGGTTTTGGTCAAGTGCCATTTCCTGCGACTTGGTCCCCGAATTGGACCATCATCACCTAATATCTCCGTGGTCTTTCAACTCAGCCTCATGAAACTTTCAGGGTAGATAGGTCTACCCAAGACCTTTCCAACGATATGCCAATTGTCTCGCTAGGCCATCTACAGCCGAAGTTATTAAAGGTACTTGGTACCTTACCCTGTTTTCACCATACTTGTTCGTACTTGGGTACAAACTTTGGATCGCCCATATCTCCACTTTGGAGGCCAGCTACCGCCTTGTCCCCATATACTTTTTTGTTGGTAATATCATGCACAGTTTATAAATATTCTACGTCAACTTCCTATCTCTTCTCAAACTTGCCGTTATTCTTGGTCCAAGTCCCATTTCATTCGTTTTTGGACCCATTTTGCTATATGTTTCACTAATAGCTTCGGCCATGGACAAGCTGATTTTCTATTTGTATTTTTCCTTGATAGTCCAACTTGAGACCATTCTAAAACACACCGCAACTTGTCGCTCGGTGGCAAACTGACCGAGTTATAATTCATGAAAGGTACCTCACCTTGGTACACCACGTGGTCGGCCCAAACCATAAACCGACCAAACGACCGACTTGGAGCACCCTGACCGGGTTGCTTCCATATAAGGAAAGTTGCGTCTCGACCCGCCCAACGTATGAATATTCTACGCCAAGTCGCTATCTCTTACCGGTCAGCCGGTAATCACCTTTCAAGGGTGGTTTTGGTCAAGTGCCATTTCCTGCGACTTGGTCCCCGAATTGGACCATCATCACCTAATATCTCCGTGGTCTTTCAACTCAGCCTCATGAAACTTTCAGGGTAGATAGGTCTCCCCAAGACCTTTCCAACGGTATGCCGTTTGTCTTGCTCGGCTATCTACAGCCGAAGTTATTAATGGTACTTGGTACCTTACCCTGTTTTTTCCATACTTGTTCGTACTTGGGTACAAACTTTGGATCGCCCATATCTCCACTTTGGAGGCCAGCCAGCACCTTGGCCTCATATACTTTTTTGTTGGTCATATTATGCACAGTTTATAAATATTCTACGCCAACTTGCTATCTCTTCTCCAACTTGCAGTTATTCTTGGTCCAAGTCCCATTTCATTCGTTTTCGGACCCATTTTGCTATATGATTCACTAATAGCTTCGGCCATGGACAAGCTGATTTTCTATTTTTATTTTTCCTTGATAGTTCCACTCAAAACCATTCCAGAACACCCCGCAACTCGTCGCTCGGTGGCAAACTGACCGAGTTATAATTCATGAAAGGTACCTCTACCTGGTACAGCACATGGTCGGCCCAAATCATAAACCGACCAAACGACCGACTTGGAGCACCCTGACCGGGTTGCTCCCATATAATGAAAGTTGCGTCTTCCAACGTCCAACATATAAATATTCTACGACAAGTCGCTATCTCTTACCGGTCAGCCGGTATTCACCTTCCAAGGGTGATTTTGGGCAAGTGCCATTTCCTGCGACTTGGTCCCCGAATTGGACCATCATCACCTAATATCTCCGTGGTCTTTCAACTCAGCCTAATGAAACTTTCAGGGTAGATAGGTCTCCCAGAGACCTTTCCAACGATGAGCCGTTTGCCTCGCTCGGCCATCTACAGCCGAAGTTATTAATGGTACTTGGTACCTTACCCTGTTTTTTCCATACTTGTTCGTACTTGGGTACAAACTTTGTATCGCCCATATCTCCACTTTGGAGGCCAGCCAGCACCTTGACCCCATATACTTTTTTGTTGGCCTTGTGACCACCAAGATATAAATGTTCTACGATAACTTGCTATCTCTTCTCCAACTTGCCGGTATTCTTGGTATAGTTCCCATTTCCATAGTTTTTGGTACCAATTTGCTCTATGTTTCGCTAATAGGTTCATTCATAGACATGCTGATTTTTTACTTACATTTTTCCTAAATAGTCCCACTCAAGACCATTCCAAATCACATCGAAACATGTCGCTAAGTGCCATACAGTCTGAGTGATAATTCATGAAAGGTACCTTAACCAGTTTTGGCCATACTTGGGTGCAAACCTTGAACCACCCATATCGCCACTTTAGAGGCAAGCTAGCGCCTTGGCCCCATATACTTTTATGTTGGTATTACCTTTACCAACTTTTAATTGTTCCACGTCGACATGCTATCTCTTTATTAACTTGGTGGTATTCTTGGTCAAAGTCCCATTTCCTTCGACTTAGTTACCATTTTCCTCTATGTTTCGCTAATAGCTTCGCCCACCAACATGCTGAATTTCTTTGCGTATTTTTCCTTGATAGTCCCACTCAGGACCATTCCAAATCACACCGTAGATTGTCGCTCGGAGGCAAACTGACCGAGTTATAATTCATGAAAAGTACCTCAACCTGGTACAGCACATGGTCGGCCCAAACCGTAAACCGACCAAACGACCGACTTGGAGCACCCTGACCGGGTTGCTCCCATATAATGAAAGTTGCGTCTTCCAACGTCCAACATATAAATATTCTACGACAAGTCGCTATCTCTTATCGGTCAGCCGGTATTCACGACCCAAAGGTGAAAAATGTATGGAGAGCGTTCACAAAATTCGTCCAGAATTTTGTAAACGTGTTTTTTCGTT
This sequence comes from Anopheles coustani, assembly GCF_943734705.1. Taxonomy (NCBI): domain Eukaryota; kingdom Metazoa; phylum Arthropoda; class Insecta; order Diptera; family Culicidae; genus Anopheles; species Anopheles coustani. The sequence goes on along the minus strand of NW_026525126.1, from coordinate 236,548 downwards.
TTCTCGCGATTGCGGGCGAACCAAGCGACGGATCGAAAAAAACCCAAAAGTAAAATGTGTTTAAAAACCCGATTTCTACATTATTGCCGAAGACACCAAAGCGCTATCTCGAAATTTTAAAAATCGATCGAAAATGTATGGACGGCGTTCACAAAATTCGTCCTGAATTTTGTAAACGTGTTTTTTCGTTTTCTCGCGATTGCGGGCGAACCAAGCGACGGATCGAAAAAAACCCAAAAGTAAAATGTGTTTTAAAACCCGATTTCTACATTATTGCCGAAGACACCAAAGCGCTATCTCGAAATTTTAAAAATCGATTGAAATTTTATGGAGAAAGGATTGTTTTTTGAAGCCTGTCGAAAATACACTCACCGAGCCGTTTTTTGTATCGACCGACATACAAGTTTGCCTAGCTAACTTTTTCTTCCGGATTGGCCGCGTACCTCACTTTTCAATATCTAGTGGTGCCATGGACCACCAAAAGAGGCTTTTTAACATTTTCAACAATTTCGACTTTTTCGGATTTTCAACGTAAGGGGACTCGGGGCGACTTTTTTCGAGTCTGTCTAAAATACACTTACCAGATTTTTCAAAGGTGCGGAACGTCATACATTTTTGCCTAGGTCAATTTTTTGTTCCAAATCGATCGCGGGTTTCACTTTTCAATATTTAGGGCTCGAGTAGAGTACGAATATAGGGTTTTCTCATTTTTCGACATTTTCGACTTTTTTTTGATTTTTTCGGGTGTATCGAGCTTCGGCATAGCCATACCGTTTGTGTTTCTCAATTTTTTATTTGACTAGTCGTAAGTACTCGAGTAGATGAAACTTTTTGCCGAAGACACCATGCCTCGGAAACGACTCCTTCATGCTCAAAATTGGGGCCAAAGGTGATTTTTGTTACTTTTCCTTAGGGGGCCCAACACTTAGAAAATTTTCAAAATCGCGATTTTTCGATTGCGAGCTAGCGCTTTGCGGTCTTCGGCAATGTTTTAGATCTTGATGAGATAAGACTTTTTGGCCATGAGACATTTACCCCTCCGACCCCTCCTTCCCCCCGCAAATCGCCCATCAAAGTGCAATTTTTGCTTTTTCACCTCTTTGCACGCACTGTTCGGCCCAAATGGCCACTTTCTATGGGTCTGAGCGCTTTGCGGTCTTTGGCAAACTTATAGATCGTACCAATTCCTAATTATAATTATTCCCCACCACCTTCGTACCTCTTCATCCCTGGCCACTATTCGCGTACCAAGGTAATTTTTGTTCATTTTGTCAACATTTTTCATTTTTGACTGCTTATATCGGCCTTGCCATGAACCGATAGCGCTTCGCTGTGTTCTAACGTAAGTTAGTACTACTCTTTACCTTTCCAAATCATATCTTAGGTTGCCATTTGCTTGCGTACAGCCGGAGCTATGAGCGATACCGTAAAAAGTACCGAAACTTGGAAAAATCGTTTGATCGCCCATATCCCCCCTTTGGGGGCCAGATATCGAAAAAAGTTCTGATTCAAAAAGTTGCGCATCAACGTGTTCTAGTTATGTCTTGAACATTTAACTTCGCTAGCTGGCCTGCAACTTAGCCGTAATTGGGATTTTAGGGTGTTCTTGGAGGGCCCATTTCCTGCGACTTGGTATCTTTTGGGCCCTATGTTTCGCTAATATCTCCACGAGTTTTCCAGATAGCGTTCTCATACTTTCAGGGTGTTTAAAGCACTTCAAGACCTTTCCAACGCTATGCCGTTTGCTTCGCTCGGACATCTACAGCCGAAGTTATTTGAGGTACTTGGTACCTTACCCTGTTTTCTCAGTACTTGGTCGAAAATTTCGATCAGCCATATGACCGACTTGGACAACCCTGGGCGGGTTGGCCCCATACAACTAAACTTTCGTCTCGTAAAGGCAAACTTATAAATGTTCTACGTCAACTCGCTATCTCGTACCGCCTTGACGGTATACTTGGTTCAAGGGCCATTTCCAGCGACTTGGTCGCAATTTCGCTCTAAGTTTCGCTAATACCTTCGTCCGTGGACATGGTGATTTTTTGTTCGTATTTTTTCTTGATAGTCCCACTCAAGACTATTCCATACCAGAGCCAAGCGTCCCGCTAAGTGCCATACAGCCTAAGCAGTAATTCATGAAAGGTACCTCTACCAGTTTTTGCCATACTTGGGTACAAACTTTGGATCGCCCATATCTCCACTTTGGAGGCCAGCCAGCACCTTGGCCTCATATACTTTTTTGTTGGTCATACCATGCACCAAATATAATTGTTCTACGCCAACTTGCTATCTCTTCTCCAACTTGCCGTTATTCTTGGTCCAAGTCCCATTTCGTTCGTTTTTGGACCCATTTTGCTATATGATTCACTAATAGCGTCGGCCATGAACAAGCTGATTTTCTATTTTTATTTTTCCTTGATAGTTCCACTCAAAACCATTCCAAAACACCCCGCAACTCGTCGCTCGGTGGCAAACTGACCGAGTTATAATTCATGAAAGGTACCTCTACCTGGTACAGCACATGGTCGGCCCAAATCATAAACCGACCAAACGACCGACTTGGAGCACCCTGACCGGGTTGCTCCCATATAATGAAAGTTGCGTCTTCCAACGTCCAACATATAAATATTCCACGACAAGTCGCTATCTCTTACCGGTCAGCCGGTATTCATCTTTCAAGGGTGATTTTGGTCAAGTGCCATTTCCTGCGACTTGGTCCCCGAATTGGACCATCATCACCTAATATCTCCGTGGTCTTTCAACTCAGCCTCATGAAACTTTCAGGGTAGATAGATCTCCCCGAGAACTTTCCAACGATATGCCAATTGTCTCGCTAGGCAATCCACAGCCGAAGTTATTCATGGTACTTGGTACCTTACCCTGTTTTCACCATACTTGTTCGTACTTGGGTGCAAAACATGAATCACCCATATCTCCACTTTGGGGGCCAGCTACCGCCTTGTCCCCATATACTTTTTTGTTGGTCACATTATGCACAGTTTATTAATATTCTACGCCAACTTGCTACCTCGTCTCCAACTTGCCGTTATTCTTGGTTCAAGTCCCATTTCATTCGTTTTTGGACCCTTGTTGCTCTATGTTTCACTAATAGCTTCGCCCACCAACACGCTGATTTTCTGTTCCTATTTTTCCCTAATAGTTCCACTCAGGACCATTCCAAAACACACCGCAACTTGTCGCTCGGTGGTAAACTGACCGAGTTATAATTCAAGAAAGGTACCTCTACCTGGTACAGCACATGGTCGGCCCAAATCATAAACCGACCAAACGACCGACTTGGAGCACCCTGACCGGGTTGCTTCCATATAATGAAAGTTGCGTCTCTACCCGCCCAACTTATGAATATTCCACGCCAAGTCGCTATCTCTTACCGGTAAGCCGGTATTCACCTTCCAAGGGTGATTTTGGTCAAGTGCCATTTCCTGCGACTTGGTCCCCGAATTGGACCATCATCACCTAATATCTCCGTGGTCTTTCAACTCAGCCTCATGAAACTTTCAGGGTAGATAGGTCTCCCCAAGACCTTTCCAACGGTATGCCGTTTGTCTTGCTCGGCCATCTACAGCCGAAGTTATTAATGGTACTTGGTACCTTACCCTGTTTTTTCCATACTTGTTCGTACTTGGGTACAAACTTTGGATCGCCCATATCTCCACTTTGGAGGCCAGCCAGCACCTTGGCCTCATATATTTTTTTGTTGGTCATACCATGAACCAAATATAATTGTTCTACGCCAACTTGCTAACTCGTCTCCAACTTGCCGTTATTCTTGGTCCAAGTCCCATTTCATTCGTTTTTGGACCCTTGTTGCTCCATGTTTCGCTAATAGCTTCGGCCATTGACAAGCTGATTTTTTATTTGTATTTTTCCTTGATAGTCCCACTTAAGATCATTCCAAAGCACAACGCAACTTGTCGCTCGGTGGCAAACTGACCGAGTTATAATTCATGAAAGGTACCTCACCTTGGTACACCACGTGGTCGGCCCAAACCAGAAACCGACCAAACGACCGACTTGGAGCACCCTGACCGGGTTGCTCCCATATAATGAAAGTTGCGTCTTCTAACGTCCAACATATAAATATTCTACGACAAGTCGCTATTTCTTACCGGTCAGCCGGTAATCACCTTTCAAGGGTGATTTTGGTCAAGTGCCATTTCCTGCGACTTGGTCCCCGAATTGAACCATCATCACCTAATATCTCCGTAGTCTTTCAACTCAGCCTCATGAACCTTTCAGGGTAGATAGGTCTACCCAAGACCTTTCCAACGATATGACAAATGTCTCGCTAGGCCATCGACAGCCGAAAATATTCATGGTACTTGGTACCTTACCCTGTTTTCACCATACTTGTTCGCACTTTTGTACACACTTTGTATCGCCCATATCACCGCTTTGGAGGCCAGCCAGCGCCTTGGCCCAATATATTTTTTTGTTGGTCATACCATGCACAGTTTATAATTGTTCCACGTCAACTTGCTACCTCGTCTCCAACTTGCCGTTATTCTTGGTCCAAGTCCCATTTCATTCGTTTTTGGACCCATTTTGCAATATGTTTCACTAATAGCTTCGGCCATGGACAAGCTGATTTTTTGTTTGTATTTTTCCTCGATAGTCCTACACTAGATCATTTCAAATCACAGCGTAACTTGTCGCTCGGTGGCAAACTGAATGAGTTATAATTCATGAAAGGTACCTCAACCTGGTACAGCACATGGTCGGCCCAAACCATAAACCGACCAAACGACCGACTTGGAGCACCCTGAACGGGTTGCCCCCATATAATGAAAGTTGCGTCCTTACCTGCCAAACGTATGAATATTCTACGCCAAGTCGCTATCTCTTACCGGTCAGCCGGTATTCACCTTTCAAGGGTGATTTTGGTCAAGTGCCATTTCCTGCGACTTGGTCCCCGAATTGGACCATCATCACCTAATATCTCCGTGGTCTTTCAACTCAGCCTCATGAAACTTTCAGGGTAGATAGATCTCCCCGAGACCTTTCCAACGGTATGTCATTTGCCTCGCTAGGCCATCTACAACCGAAGTTATTCATGGTACTTGGTACCTTACCCTGTATTCACCATACTTGTTCGTACTTGGGTGCAAAACATGAATCACCCATATCTCCACTTTGGGGGCCAGCTACCGCCTTGTCCTCATATACTTTTTTGTTGGCCATATAATGCACAGTTTATAAATATTCTACGCCAACTTGCTACCTCGTCTCCAACTTGCCGTTATTCTTGGTTCAAGTCCCATTTCATTCGTTTTTGGACCCTTGTTGCTCTATGTTTCACTAATAGCTTCGCCCACCAACATGCTGATTTTCTGTTTGTATTTTTCCGTAATAGTTCCTTTCAAGACCATTCCAAATCATACCGCAACTTGTCGCTCGGTGGCAAACTGACCGAGTTATAATTCATGAAAGGTACCTCTACCTGGTGCACCACGTGATCGGCCCAAACCGTAAACCGACCAAACGAGCGACTTGGAGCACCCTGATCGGGTTGCTCTAATATAATGAAAGTTGCGTCTTTACCTGCCAAACGTATAAATATTCTACGACAAGTCGCTATCTCTTACCGGTCAGCCGGTATTCACCTTTCAAAGGTGGTTTTGGTCAAGTGCCATTTCCTGCGACTTGGTCCCCGAATTGGACTATCATCACCTAATATCTCCGTGGTCTTTCAACTCAGCCTCATGAAACTTTCAGGGTAGATAGGTCTCCCCAAGACCTTTCCAACGGTATGCCGTTTGTCTTGCTCGGCCATCTACAGCCGAAGTTATTCATGGTACTTTGTACCTTACCCTGTTTTTTCCATACTTGTTCGTACTTGGGTGCAAAACATGAATCACCCATATCTCCACTTTGGGGGCCAGCTACCGCCTTGTCCCCATATACTTTTTTGTTGGTCATATTATGCACAAATTATAAATATTCTACGCCAACTTGCTACCTCGTCTCCAACTTGCCGTTATTCTTGGTTCAAGTCCCATTTCATTCGTTTTCGGACCCATTTTGCTATATGTTTTACTAATAGCTTCGGCCATTGACAAGCTGATTTTTTATTTGTATTTTTCCTTGATAGTCCCACTTAAGATCATTCCAAAACACAACGCAACTTGTCGCTCGGTGGCAAACTGACCGAGTTATAATTCATGAAAAATACCTCTACCTGGTACAGCACATGGTCGGCCCAAATCATAAACCGACCAAACGACCGACTTGGAGCACCCTGACCGGGTTGCTCCCATATAATGAAAGTTGCGTCTTTCAACGTCCAACATATAAATATTCCACGCCAAGTCGCTATCTCTTACCGGTAAGCCGGTATTCACCTTCCAAGTGTGATTTTGGTCAAGTGCCATTTCCTGCGACTTGGTCCCCGAATTGGACCATCATCACCTAATATCTCCGTGGTCTTTCAACTCAGCCTCATGAAACTTTCAGGGTAAATAGGTCTCCCCAAGACCTTTCCAACGGTATGCCGTTTGTCTCGCTAGGCCATCTACAGCCGAAGTTATTAAAGGTACTTGGTACCTTACCCTGTTTTTTTCCATACTTGTTCGTACTTGGGTACAAACTTTGGATCGCCCATATCTCCACTTTGGAGGCCAGCCAGCACCTTGGCCTCATATACTTTTTTGTTGGTCATACCATGCACCAAATATAATTGTTCTACGCCAACTTGCTATCTCTTCTCCAACTTGCCGTTATTCTTGGTCCAAGTCCCATTTCGTTCGTTTTTGGACCCATTTTGCTATATGATTCACTAATAGCGTCGGCCATGAACAAGCTGATTTTCTATTTTTATTTTTCCTTGATAGTTTCACTCAAAACCATTCCAAAACACCCCGCAACTCGTCGCTCGGTGGCAAACTGACCGAGTTATAATTCATGAAAGGTACCTCAATTTGGTACACCACGTGGTCGGCCCAAAACATAAACCGACCAAACGACCGACTTGGAGCACCCTGATCGGGTTGCTCTAATATAATGAAATTTGCGTCTATACCCGCCCAACGTATGAATATTCTACGCCAAGTCGCTATCTCTTACCGGTCAGCCGGTATTCACCTTTCAAGGGTGGTTTTGGTCAAGTGCCATTTCCTGCGACTTGGTCCCCGAATTGGACCATCATCACCTAATATCTCCGTGGTCTTTCAATTCAGCGTCATGAAACTTTCAGGGTAGATAGGTCTCCCCAAGACCTTTCCAACGATATTTCGTTTGTCTTGCTCGGCCATCTACAGCCGAAGTTATTAATGGTACTTGGTACCTTACCCTGTTTTCACCATACTTGTTCGCACTTGGGTGCAAAACATGAATCACCCATATCTCCACTTTGGAGGCCAGCTACCGCCTTGGCCCGATATACTTTTTTGTTGGTCATATCATGCACAGTTTATAAATATTCTATGCCAACTAGCTACCTCGTCTCCAACTTGCCGCTATTCTTGGTCCAAGTCCCATTTCATTCGTTTTTGGACCTTTGTTGCTCTATGTTTCACTAATAGCTTCGCCCACCAACATGCTGATTTTCTATTCGTATTTTTCCTTGATAGTCCCTCTTGAGACCATTCCAAAACACACTGCAACTTGTCGCTCGGTGGCAAACTGACCGAGTTATAATTCATGAAAGGTACCTCACCTTGGTACACCACGTGGTCGGCCCAAACCATAAACCGACCAAACGACCGACTTGGAGCACCCTGACCGGGTTGCTCTTGTATAATGAAAGTTGCGTCTTTACCTGCCAAACGTATGAATATTCTACGCCAAGTCGCTATCTCTTACCGTTCAGCCGGTATTCACCTTTCAAAGGTGATTTTGGTCAAGTGCCATTTCCTGCGAATTGGTCCCCGAATTGGACCATCATCACCTAATATCTCCGTGGTCTTTCAACTCAGCCTCATGAAACTTTCAGGGTAGATAGGTCTCCCCAAGACCTTACCAACGGTATGTGATTTGCCTCGCTAGGCCATCCACAGCCGAAGTTATTCATGGTACTTGGTACCTTACCCTGTTTTCACCATACTTGTTCGTACTTGGGTGCAAAACATGAATCACCCATATCTCCACTTTGGGGGCCAGCTACCGCCTTGTCCCCATATACTTTTTTGTTGGTCATATTATGCACAGTTTATAAATATTCTACGCCAACTTGCTACCTCGTCTCCAACTTGCCGTTATTCTTGGTTCAAGTCCCATTTCATTCGTTTTTGGACCCTTGTTGCTCTATGTTTCACTAATAGCTTCGCCCACCAACATGCTGATTTTCTGTTCGTATTTTTCCTTAATAGTTCCACTCAGGACCATTCCAAAACACACCGCAACTTGTCGCTCGGTGGCAAACTGACCGAGTTATAATTCATGAAAGGTACCTCTACCTGCTACAGCACATGGTCGGCCCAAACCATAAACCGACCAAACGACCGACTTGGAGCACCCTGATCGGGTTGCTCCCATATAATAAAATTTGCATCTATACCCGCCCAACGTATGAATATTCAACGCCAAGTCGCTATCTCTCACCGGTCAGCCGGTATTCACCTTTCAAAGGTGATTTTGGTCAAGTGCCATTTCCTGCGACTTGGTCCCCGAATTGGACCATCATCACATAATATCTCCGTGGTCTTTCAACTCAGCCTCATGAAACTTTCAGGGTAGATAGGTCTCCCCAAGACCTTTCCAACGGTATGTGATTTGCCTCGCTAGGCCATCTACAGCCGAAGTTATTCATGGTACTTGGTACCTTACCCTGTTTTCACCATACTTGATCGTACTTGGGTGCAAAACATGAATCACCCATATCTCCACTTTGGGGGCCAGCTACCGCCTTGTCCCCATATACTTTTTTGTTGGTCATGTTATGCACAATTTATAAATATTCTACGCCAACTTGCTACCTCGTCTCCAACTTGCCGTTATTCTTGGTTCAAGTCCCATTTCATTCGTTTTTGGACCCTTGTTGCTCTATGTTTCACTAATAGCTTCGCCCACCAACATGCTGATTTTCTGTTCGTATTTTTCCTTAATAGTTCCACTCAGTACCATTCCAAAACACACCGCAACTTGTCGCTCGGTGGCAAACTGACCGAGTTATAATTCATGAAAGGTACCTCTACCTGCTACAGCACATGGTCGGCCCAAACCATAAACCGACCAAACGACCGACTTGGAGCACCCTGACCGGGTTGCTCCCATATAATGAAAGTTGCGTCTCAAGCCGTGAAACGTATGAATATTCTGCGCCAAGTCGCTATCTCTTACCGTTCAGCCGGGATTCACCTTTCAAGGGTGATTTTGGTCAAGTGCCATTTCCTGCGACTTTGTCCCCGAATTGGACCATCATCACCTAATATCTCCGTGGTCTTTCAACTCAGCCTCATGAAACTTTCAGGGTAGATAAGTCTCTCCGAGACCTTTCCAACGATATGCCGTTTGTCTTGCTCGGCCATCTACAGCCGAAGTTATTCATGGTACTTGGTACCTTACCCTGTTTTCACCATACTTGTTCGTACTTGGGTGCAAAACATGAATCACCCATAACTCCACTTTGGGGGCCAGCTACCGCCTTGTCCCCACATACTTTTTTGTTGGTCATATTATGCAGAGTTTATAAATATTCTACGCCAACTTGCTACCTCGTCTCCAACTTGCCGTTATTCTTGGTTCAAGTCCCATTTCATTCGTTTTTGGACCCTTGTTGCTATATGTTTCACTAATAGCTTCGCCCACCAACATGCTGATTTTCTATTCGTATTTTTCCGTAATAGTTCCACTCAGGACCATTCCAAATCACAGCGTAACTTGTCGGTCGGTGGCAAACTGACCAAGTTATAATTCATGAAAGGTACCTCTACCTGGTACAGCACATGGTCGGCCCAAATCATAAACCGACCAAACGACCGACTTGGAGCACCCTGACCGGGTTGCTCCCATATAATAAAATTTGCATCTATACCCGCCCAACGTATGAATATTCTGCGCCAAGTCGCTATCTCTTACCGTTCAGCCGGGATTCACCTTTCAAGGGTGATTTTGGTCAAGTGCCATTTCCTGCGACTTTGTCCCCGAATTGGACCATCATCACCTAATATCTCCGTGGTCTTTCAACTCAGCCTCATGAAACTTGCAGGGTAGATAGGTCTCCCCAAGACCTTTCCAACGGTATGCCGTTTGTCTTGCTCGGCTATCTACAGCCGAAGTTATTAATGGTACTTGGTACCTTACCCTGTTTTTTCCATACTTGTTCGTACTTGGGTACAAACTTTGGATCGCCCATATCTCCACTTTGGAGGCCAGCCAGCACCTTGGCCTCATATACTTTTTTGTTGGTCATATTATGCACAGTTTATAAATATTCTACGCCAACTTGCTATCTCTTCTCCAACTTGCAGTTATTCTTGGTCCAAGTCCCATTTCATTCGTTTTCGGACCCATTTTGCTATATGATTCACTAATAGCTTCGGCCATGGACAAGCTGATTTTCTATTTTTATTTTTCCTTGATAGTTCCACTCAAAACCATTCCAGAACACCCCGCAACTCGTCGCTCGGTGGCAAACTGACCGAGTTATAATTCATGAAAGGTACCTCTACCTGGTACAGCACATGGTCGGCCCAAATCATAAACCGACCAAACGACCGACTTGGAGCACCCTGACCGGGTTGCTCCCATATAATGAAAGTTGCGTCTTCCAACGTCCAACATATAAATATTCTACGACAAGTCGCTATCTCTTACCGGTCAGCCGGTATTCACCTTCCAAGGGTGATTTTGGGCAAGTGCCATTTCCTGCGACTTGGTCCCCGAATTGGACCATCATCACCTAATATCTCCGTGGTCTTTCAACTCAGCCTAATGAAACTTTCAGGGTAGATAGGTCTCCCAGAGACCTTTCCAACGATGAGCCGTTTGCCTCGCTCGGCCATCTACAGCCGAAGTTATTAATGGTACTTGGTACCTTACCCTGTTTTTTCCATACTTGTTCGTACTTGGGTACAAACTTTGTATCGCCCATATCTCCACTTTGGAGGCCAGCCAGCACCTTGACCCCATATACTTTTTTGTTGGCCTTGTGACCACCAAGATATAAATGTTCTACGATAACTTGCTATCTCTTCTCCAACTTGCCGGTATTCTTGGTATAGTTCCCATTTCCATAGTTTTTGGTACCAATTTGCTCTATGTTTCGCTAATAGGTTCATTCATAGACATGCTGATTTTTTACTTACATTTTTCCTAAATAGTCCCACTCAAGACCATTCCAAATCACATCGAAACATGTCGCTAAGTGCCATACAGTCTGAGTGATAATTCATGAAAGGTACCTTAACCAGTTTTGGCCATACTTGGGTGCAAACCTTGAACCACCCATATCGCCACTTTAGAGGCAAGCTAGCGCCTTGGCCCCATATACTTTTATGTTGGTATTACCTTTACCAACTTTTAATTGTTCCACGTCGACATGCTATCTCTTTATTAACTTGGTGGTATTCTTGGTCAAAGTCCCATTTCCTTCGACTTAGTTACCATTTTCCTCTATGTTTCGCTAATAGCTTCGCCCACCAACATGCTGAATTTCTTTGCGTATTTTTCCTTGATAGTCCCACTCAGGACCATTCCAAATCACACCGTAGATTGTCGCTCGGAGGCAAACTGACCGAGTTATAATTCATGAAAAGTACCTCAACCTGGTACAGCACATGGTCGGCCCAAACCGTAAACCGACCAAACGACCGACTTGGAGCACCCTGACCGGGTTGCTCCCATATAATGAAAGTTGCGTCTTCCAACGTCCAACATATAAATATTCTACGACAAGTCGCTATCTCTTATCGGTCAGCCGGTATTCACGACCCAAAGGTGAAAAATGTATGGAGAGCGTTCACAAAATTCGTCCAGAATTTTGTAAACGTGTTTTTTCGTTTTCTCGCGATTGCGGGCGAACCAAGCGACGGATCGAAAAAAACCCAAAAGTAAAATGTGTTTAAAAACCCGATTTATACATTAATGCCGAAGACACCAAAGCGCTATCTCGAAATTTTAAAAATCGATCGAAAATGTATGGACGGCGATCACAAAATTCCGGACGAATTTTGTAAACGTGTTTTTTCGTTTTCTCTCGATTGCGCGCGAACTAAGCGTCGGATCGAAAAAAACCCAAAAGTAAAATGTGTTTAAAAACCCGATTTCTACATTATTGCCGAAGACACCAAAGCGCTATCTCGAAATTTTAAAAATCGATCGAAAATGTATGGACGGCGATCACAAAATTCCGGACGAATTTTGTGAACGTGTTTTTTCGTTTTCTCGCGATTGCGGGCGAACCAAGCGACGGATCGAAAAAAACCCAAAAGTAAAATGTGTTTAAAAACCCGATTTCTACATTATTGCCGAAGACACCAAAGCGCTATCTCGAAATTTTAAAAATCGATCGAAAATGTATGGACGGCGTTCACAAAATTCGTCCAGAATTTTGTAAACGTGTTTTTTCGTTTTCTCGCGATTGCGGGCGAACCAAGCGACGGATCGAAAAAAACCCAAAAGTGAAATGTGTTTAAAAACCCGATTTCTACATTATTGCCGAAGACACCAAAGCGCTATCTCGAAATTTTAAAAATCGATCGAAAATGTATGGACGGCGATCACAAAATTCCGGACGAATTTTGTAAACGTGTTTTTTCGTTTTCTCGCGATTGCGGGCGAACCAAGCGACGGATCGAAAAAAACCCAAAAGTAAAATGTGTTTAAAAACCCGATTTCTACATTATTGCCGAAGAAACCAAAGCGCTATCTCGAAATTTTAAAAATCGATCGAAAATGTATGGACGGCGATCACAAAATTCGTCCGGAATTTTGTAAACGTGTTTTTCCGTTTTCTCTCGATTGCGCGCGAACTATGCGTCGGATCGAAAAAAACCCAAAAGTAAAATGTGTTTAAAAACCCGATTTCTACATTATTGCCGAAGACACCAAAGCGCTATCTCGAAATTTTAAAAATCGATCGAAAATGTATGGACGGCGTTCACAAAATTCGTCTAGAATTTTGTAAACGTGTTTTTCCGTTTTCTCTAAATTGCGGGCGAACTAAGCGTCGGATCGAAAAAAACCCAAAAGTAAAATATGTTTAAAAACCCGATTTCTACATTATTGCCGAAGACACCAAAGCGCTATCTCGAAATTTTAAAAATCGATCGAAAATGTATGGACGGCGTTCACAAAATTCGTCCGGAATTTTGTAAACGTGTTTTTTCGTTTTCTCGCGATTGCGGGCGAACCAAGCGACGGATCGAAAAAAACCCAAAAGTAAAATGTGTTTAAAAACCCGATTTCTACATTATTGCCGAAGACACCAAAGCGCTATCTCGAAATTTTAAAAATCGATCGAAAATGTATGGACGGCGATCACAAAATTCGTCCGGAATTTTGTAAACGTGTTTTTTCGTTTTCTCGCGATTGCGGGCGAACCAAGCGACGGATCGAAAAAAACTCAAAAGTAAAATGAGTTTAAAAACCCGATTTCTACATTATTGCCGAAGACACCAAAGCGCTATCTCGAAATTTTAAAAATCGATCGAAAATGTATGGACGGCGTTCACAAAATTCGTCCGGAATTTTGTAAACGTGTTTTTTCGTTTTCTCGCGATTGCGGGCGAACTAAGCGTCGGATCGAAAAAAACCCAAAAGTAAAATGTGTTTAAAAACCCGATTTCTACATTATTGCCGAAGACACCAAAGCGCTATCTCGAAATTTTAAAAATCGATCGAAAATGTATGGACGGCGTTCACAAAATTCGTCCAGAATTTTGTAAACGTGTTTTTTCGTTTTCTTGCGATTGCGGGCGATTCAAGCGACGGATCGAAAAAATCCCAAAAGTAAAATGTGTTTAAAAACCCGATTTCTACATTATTGCCGAAGACACCAAAGCGCTATCTCGAAATTTTAAAAATCGATCGAAAATGTATGGACGGCGTTCACAAAATTCGTCCGGAATTTTGTAAACGTGTTTTTCCGTTTTCTCTCGATTGCGCGCGAACTATGCGTCGGATCGAAAAAAACCCAAAAGTAAAATGTGTTGATGGCCGAATAAGTTCATATAAGTTTGCCTTGCTTGGTGTGGTAACTTGTTAGTGTAGTTCTGACATCCTCATTTTGGGACTTAGCCGATTTTTCGTAAAATACCATATGACCCATATGGGTCCTTTCCTTCATATAAGTTTGCCTTGCTTGGTATGGTAACATTTGAGTGTAGTTCTGACATCATCATTTTGGGACTTAGCCGATTTTTCGTAAAATACCATATGACCCATCAGGGTCCTTGCCTTCATATAAGTTTGCCTTGCTTGGTGTGGTAACATTTGAGTGTAGTTCTGACATCCCCATTTTGGGACTTAGCCGATTTTTCGATCCATACCATATGACCCATCAGGGTCCTTTCCTTCATATAAGTTTGCCTTGCTTGGTGTGGTAACATTTGAGTGTAGTTCTGACATCCCCATTTTGGGACTTAGCCGATTTTTCGATCAATACCATTTGACCCATCAGGGTCCTTTGCTTCATATAAGTTTGCCTTGCTTGGTGTGGTAACTTGTTAGTGTAGTTCTGACATCCTCATTTTGGGACTTAGCCGATTTTTCGTAAAATACCATATGACCCATATGGGCCCTTTCCTTCATATAAGTTTGCCTTGCTTGGTATGGTAACATTTGAGTGTAGTTCTGACATCATCATTTTGGGACTTAGCCGATTTTTCGTAAAATACCATATGACCCATATGGGTCCTTTGCTTCATATAAGTTTGCCTTGCTTGGTGTGGTAACATTTGAGTGTAGTTCTGACATCCCCATTTTGGGACTTAGCCGATTTTTCGTAAAATACCATATGACCCATCAGGGTCCTTTGCTTCATATAAGTTTGCCTTGCTTGGTGTGGTAACATTTGAGTGTAGTTCTGACATCCCCATTTTGGGACTTAGCCGATTTTTCGATCCATACCATATGACCCATCAGGGTCCTTTCCTTCATATAAGTTTGCCTTGCTTGGTGTGGTAACATTTGAGTGTAGTTCTGACATCCCCATTTTGGGACTTAGCCGATTTTTCGATCCATACCATATGACCCATCAGGGTCCTTTCCTTCATATAAGTTTGCCTTGCTTGGTGTGGTAACATTTGAGTGTAGTTCTGACATCCCCATTTTGGGACTTAGCCGATTTTTCGTAAAATACCATTTGACCCATCAGGGTCCTTTGCTTCATATAAGTTTGCCTTGCTTGATGTGGTAACTTTTTAGTGTAGTTCTGACATCATCATTTTGGGACTTAGCCGATTTTTCGTAAAATACCATATGACCCATCAGGGTCCTTTCCTTCATATAAGTTTGCCTTGCTTGGTGTGGTAACATTTGAGTGTAGTTCTGACATCCCCATTTTGGGACTTAGCCGATTTTTCGATCAATACCATTTGACCCATCAGGGTCCTTTGCTTCATATAAGTTTGCCTTGCTTGGTGTGGTAACTTGTTAGTGTAGTTCTGACATCCTCATTATGGGACTTAGCCGATTTTTCGTAAAATACCATATGACCCATATGGGTCCTTTCCTTCATATAAGTTTGCCTTGCTTGGTATGGTAACATTTGAGTGTAGTTCTGACATCATCATTTTGGGACTTAGCCGATTTTTCGTAAAATACCATATGACCCATCAGGGTCCTTTGCTTCATATAAGTTTGCCTTGCTTGGTGTGGTAACATTTGAGTGTAGTTCTGACATCCCCATTTTGGGACTTAGCCGATTTTTCGATCCATACCATATGACCCATCAGGGTCCTTTCCTTCATATAAGTTTGCCTTGCTTGGTGTGGTAACATTTGAGTGTAGTTCTGACATCCCCATTTTGGGACTTAGCCGATTTTTCGATCAATACCATTTGACCCATCAGGGTCCTTTGCTTCATATAAGTTTGCCTTGCTTGGTGTGGTAACTTGTTAGTGTAGTTCTGACATCCTCATTTTGGGACTTAGCCGATTTTTCGTAAAATACCATATGACCCATATGGGCCCTTTCCTTCATATAAGTTTGCCTTGCTTGGTATGGTAACATTTGAGTGTAGTTCTGACATCATCATTTTGGGACTTAGCCGATTTTTCGTAAAATACCATATGACCCATATGGGTCCTTTGCTTCATATAAGTTTGCCTTGCTTGGTGTGGTAACATTTGAGTGTAGTTCTGACATCCCCATTTTGGGACTTAGCCGATTTTTCGTAAAATACCATATGACCCATCAGGGTCCTTTGCTTCATATAAGTTTGCCTTGCTTGGTGTGGTAACATTTGAGTGTAGTTCTGACATCCCCATTTTGGGACTTAGCCGATTTTTCGATCCATACCATATGACCCATCAGGGTCCTTTCCTTCATATAAGTTTGCCTTGCTTGGTGTGGTAACATTTGAGTGTAGTTCTGACATCCCCATTTTGGGACTTAGCCGATTTTTCGATCCATACCATATGACCCATCAGGGTCCTTTCCTTCATATAAGTTTGCCTTGCTTGGTGTGGTAACATTTGAGTGTAGTTCTGACATCCCCATTTTGGGACTTAGCCGATTTTTCGTAAAATACCATTTGACCCATCAGGGTCCTTTGCTTCATATAAGTTTGCCTTGCTTGATGTGGTAACTTTTTAGTGTAGTTCTGACATCATCATTTTGGGACTTAGCCGATTTTTCGTAAAATACCATATGACCCATCAGGGTCCTTTGCTTCATATAAGTTTGCCTTGCTTGGTGTGGTAACATTTGAGTGTAGTTCTGACATCCCCATTTTGGGACTTAGCCGATTTTTCGTAAAATACCATTTGACCCATCAGGGTCTTTTGCTTCATATAAGTTTGCCTTGCTTGGTGTGGTAACATATGAGTGTAGTTCAGACATCCCCATTTTGGGACTTAGCCGATTTTTCGTAAAATACCATATGACCCATCAGGGACCTTGCCTTCATATAAGTTTGCCTTGCTTGGTGTGGTAACATTTGAGTGTAGTTCTGACATCCCCATTTTGGGACTTAGCCGATTTTTCGATCAATACCATTTGACCCATCAGGGTCCTTTGCTTCATATAAGTTTGCCTTGCTTGGTGTGGTAACTTGTTAGTGTAGTTCTGACATCATCATTTTGGGACTTAGCCGATTTTTCGTAAAATACCATATGACCCATCAGGGTCCTTTGCTTCATATAAGTTTGCCTTGCTTGGTGTGGTAACATTTGAGTGTAGTTCTGACATCCCCATTTTGGGACTTAGCCGATTTTTCGTAAAATACCATATGACCCATCAGGGTCCTTTGCTTCATATAGGTTTGCCTTGCTTGATGTGGTAACTTTTTAGTGTAGTTCTGACATCATCATTTTGGGACTTAGCCGATTTTTCGATCCATACCATATGACCCATCAGGGTCCTTTCCTTCATATAAGTTTGCCTTGCTTGGTGTGGCAACATTTGAGTGTAATTCTGACATCCCCATTTTTGGACTTAGCCGATTTTTCGATCCATACCATATGACCCATCAGGGTCCTTTCCTTCATATAAGTTTGCCTTGCTTCATGTGGTAACATATGAGTGTAGTTCTGACATCCCCATTTTGGGACTTAGCCGATTTTTCGATCAATTCCATATGACCCATCAGGGTCCTTTTTCTTCATATAAGTTTCCCAAGACTTAGTGTTTTTTACCTTTGGACACCAATATCACCCTTACGGGTATCTTTGATCTTCGCACCATGTATTGACCAAATGTAGGTCTTGCTATGCCAAACTTATAATTGTTCTACACCAAGTCTCTATCTTGAACCATTAAGGCTCTAACTTGCACCAATTGCTTGGTACTCTTGGTCCGTGTTTCATCGCATACTGACTTCTTGACTTAGTGCTTTTTTCCTTTGGACACCAATATCACCCTTGCGGGTATCTTTGATCTTCTCACTTTGTATTGACCGAATGTAGGTCTTGCCATGCCAAACATATAATTGTTCTACACCAAGTCTCTATCTCGTACCGCCAGCTCGGTACATTCGATTAACCTGCCCTTAAGGCACCCGGGACTTAGCCATTTTATCACATTTTTCATGATTTTGAGGCAACTTTTCTCGACTTTGTCACCTTATATCACCAAGATCCTTTCCCTTTAGCGCTTCACTCTGTTCGTATGATATTTAGCGCTGCCTATCACCTTTCTATCGCTGAGCTCAACTTCTTATTCGGTGCCATAGAGCCAGAGATATTTGGTGTATGCTGTTATAAGGGAAGTTTGTCACTTTTTCAAAGGCCCACTTTGGGACGCCCATATCTCACCTTCACGTATCTTCGATCTTCTTGTCGTCTATGGACGAAACTTAGGTCTTGTATTGGCCAACTTATAAATGTTCTACGGCCAAGCCGTATCTCTTACCGCCAGCCCGGTATTCATGGACTTAGTCGGATTTTCGCCTCTCGTGGTAACAATTTCTGACTTTGACTCACAATAACACCCGAACGGTCACATGCTAGCGCTTTGCTTGGTAGGAATTATAGTTAGCGCTACCTTTTCTCTTTCCATCGATACCTTGTTCGTTCCATTCCATGCCATACAGCCGAAGTTATGATGTTTCCCGTTTTCCATATCATGTGGAGCTTATGCTCTGGGAAAACCATCTAACACCTGTACCACCCTTTTGGGTACCACCGATCTCGTCACTATGTTCGGGCCAAATATAGGTTATAACATGCCCAACATATAATTGTTCTACACCAAGTCTCTATCTCTTACCGCCTGCTCGGTATTTTACTCGTAAGTCCAAATTTCACAACTTGTACTTTTTGGCCCAATGTACTCGAGTTTCAATTTTGGTAACATTTTTCGACTTTGTCGTTTAATAACTTCCAAATCATGCTAGTTAGCGCTTTGCTTTCTTCTAGTCGTATCTAGCGATGGGTGTTACCTTTCCAAAACATATCCTAGCTTAACAATCCATGCCATACAGCCGGAGCTATACGGTGCACAAGTCAAATCCATTTTAGCCATGTTTCATTTTTGCCAATTTTTGACCACTCGTATCACCCTTCCAGAGTGGTCCGATCTTCTCGCTGTCTATGGACGACTTTTAGGTCTCGTAGAGGCAAACTTATAAGTATTCTACGTCAACCCGCTATCTCTTACCGCCTGCTCGGTATTCTTGGTCTTGTGTGATTTTTGGCACTTTTGGTATTATTTTTCGACTTTGTCGCTTAATAACTCAGTTTTGCTCAACACTTAGCGCTTCGGTTGTTTGGGATTATAGTTAGCGCTCGGTTCGACCTTTCCAACACTGATCTTAGCTTGTCGATCCGTTCCATACAGCCTGAGTTATTCGCGATACCGTGTTTCAACCCATTTCTCAAGTCTCGTTTTGGTCCAACTTTGAACCAGCCATATCACCCTGATGGGTACCTCCGATCTTCTCGCTCTATATTGGCCAAAGTTAGGTCTTGTGGTAACGTACTTATGATTGTTCTACGCCGTGTTCGTAGCTCTTATCGTTCGCCCGCTATTTTCGATCATAAGGTGAATTTTCGCCTCTAAACCACCATTTTTCACCTTTGCCCTCTAATATGACCGACTTGCTCAACACCTAGCGCTTCGCTTGGTAGGACACATAGCTAGCGCTCGTCAAGACCTTTCCAACGCATATCCAAGCTTTCCGATCCGAGCCATACAGCCTGAGCTATAGGCGATACCGTTTTTCCCATTTTCTTGGTCACATGCACTTTAGGGTACCCCTTTTTGCCTTTGACCCTTAATACCTCCTCCGGGTCACTAGTAGGCGCTCAGCTTGGTAGGAAACATAGCTAGAGCAGGCCTTCACCTTTCCAAAACTGCCAAAAGTGTACCGATCCGACATCTAGAACCAAAGTTATGGTCATTCCCATCATGCTCTACTTTCATGGTCAACCTCCACTAAGCACACCTAGGTTGGACCAACTTTCACCAACTCATCTCGAACCCCAAATTTGCTTCGACCTACTAGGTTTCCCTAGCAAAGTGGCCAAAACATCCATTACAACACGACTGGTCTTTCTGGTGGTCGACCTAGGCGACTTTGTTCGACGACCACCACCCCATGGAACTAAAAGACGTCCCTTGATACGGACCACCGATACATTTTCCGGCCTGTCTAAACTACACTCATCGAAATTTTTTTGGGTCCCCACCGTCATACAAGTTTGCCTAGGTCAAGTTTTTCTTCCGGATCGGCCGCGGACCTCACTTTTCATTATCTAGGGAGGCCATAGGGCCCCAAAAGGGGTTTTTTAAAATTTTCGACACTTTCGACTTTGGTCGGATTTTTTCCGATTTTGGTCCGACCTAGGGACTTGGTGGTCCAAGGAGCCTCGGGACCAAACTTTTTTCTCAGGGGTCCCTACCTCCATACAACTTTGCCTAGGTAAATTTTTTGTTCCAAATCGACCGCGGATTTCACTTTTCAATATCTGGGGCTCGTGTAGAGTCCGAATATGAGGTTTTCTCATTTTTCGACATTTTCGACTTTTTTCGACTTTTTTCGGGTTTTTCGACCTAGGGGTCCGCCGAACAATTTTTGGGTCAAAAATTTTTATTGAACTAGTCGAAAGTACGCAAAAAGATAAGACTTTTTGCCGAAGACACCATGCCCCGGAACCGACTCCTTCCCCTTCAAAATTGGGGACAAACGTGATTTTTGAAACTTTTCCTTAGGGAGCCCAAGACTTAGAAAATTTTCAAATTCTCGATTTTTCGATTGCGAGCTAGCGTTTTGCGGTCTTCGGCAATGTTGTAGATCTCGACGAGATAAGACTTTTTGGTCAAGGGACATTTTGCCCTCCGACCCCTCCTTCCCCCCGCAAATCGCCCCCCAAAGTGCAATTTTTGCATTTTCACCTCTTTGCACGCACTGTTCGGCCCAAATGGCCACTTTCTATGGGTCTGAGCGCTTTGCGGTCTTCGGCAAACTTTTAGAGCGTACCAAGCCCTAATTATAATTGTTCTACACCACCTTCGTACCTCTTCATCCCTGGCCACTATTCGCGTACCAAGGTAATTTTTGTTCATTTTGTCAACATTTTTCATCTTTGACTGCTTCTATCGGCCTTGCCATGAACCGATAGCGCTTCGCTGTGTTCTAACGTAAGTTAGTACTACTCATTACCTTTCCAAATCATGTCTTAGATTGTCATTTGCTTGCATACAGCCGGAGCTATGAGCGATACCGTAAAAAGTACCGAAACTTGGAAAAATCCTTGGATCGCCCATATCCCCCCTTTGGGGACCAGATATCGAAAAAAGTTCTGATTCATAAAGTTGCGCCTTAACGTGTTCTAGTTATGCCTAGAACATTTCACTTCGCTAGCTGGCCTGCAACTTAGCCGTAATTGGGATTTTAGGGTGTTCAAGGAGGGCCCATTTCCTGCGACTTGGTATCTTTTGGGCCCTATGTTTCTCTAATATCTCCACGAGTTTTCCAGATAGCTTTCTCATACTTTCAGGGTGCCTAGAGCACCTCAAGACCTTTCCAACGCTATGCCGTTTGCTTCGCTCGGACATCTACAGCCGAAGTTATTCGAGGTACACTGTACCTTACCCTGTTTTCTCAGTACTTGGTCGAAAATTTCGATCAGCCATATGACCGACTTGGACAACCCTGAGCGGGTTGGCCCCATATAACTAAACTTTCGTCTCGTGGAGGCAAACTTATAAATATTCCACGTCAACTCGCTATCTCGTACCGCCTTGACGGTATACTTGGTCCAAGGGCCATTTCCAGCGACTTGGTCGCAATTTCGCTCTAAGTTTCGCTAATACCTTCGTCCGTGGACATGGTGATTTTTTGTTCGTATTTTTCCTTGATAGTCCCACTCAAGACTATTCCATACCAGAGCAAAGCGTCCCGCTAAGTGCCATACAGCCTGAGCAGTAATTCATGAAAGGTACCTCTACCAGTTTTTGCCATACATGGGTACAAACATTGGATCGCCCATATCTCCACTTTGGAGGCCAGCCAGCACCTTAGCCCCATATACTTTTTTGTTGGTCATACCATGCACCAAATATAATTGTTCTACGCCAACTTGCTATCTCTTCTCCAACTTGCCGTTATTCTTGGTACAAGTCCCATTTCCATAGTTTTTGGTACCAATTTGCTCTATGTTTCGCTAATAGCTTCGGCCATGGACAAGCTGATTTTCTATTTGTATTTTTCCTTGATAGTCCCACTCAAGACCATTCCAAAACACACCGCAACTTGTCGCTCGGTGGCAAACTGACCGAGTTATAATTCATGAAAAGTACCTCAACTTGGTACACCACGTGGTCGGCCCAACCCATATACCGACCAAACGACCGACTTGGAGCACCCTGACCGGGTTGCTTCCATATAATGAAAGTTGCGTCTCTACACGCCCAACTTATGAATATTCTACGCCAAGTCGCTATCTCTTACCGGTAAGCCGGTATTCACCTTCCAAGGGTGATTTTGGTCAAGTGCCATTTCCTGCGACTTGGTCCCCGAATTGGACCATCATCAATTAATATCTCCGTGGTCTTTCAACTCAGCCTCATGAAACTTTCAGGGTAGATAGGTCTCCCCAATACCTTTCCAACGATATGCGGTTTGCCTCGCTCGGCCATATACAGCCGAAGTTATTCATGGTACTTGGTACCTTACCCTGTTTTTTCCATACTTGTTCATACTTGGGTACAAACTTTGAATCGCCCATATCACCACTTTGGAGGCCAGCCAGCGCCTTGGCCCCATACACATTTTTGTTGGTCATACCACGCACTAGTTATAAATGTTCTACGCAAGCTTGCTATCTCTTCTCCAACTTGCGGTTATTTTTGACTCAAGTCCCATTTCCATAGTTTTTGGTACCAATTTGCTCTATGTTTCGCTAATAGCTTCGCCCAAGGACTTTGTGATTTTTTGTTCGCATTTTTCCTAAATAGTCCCACTCAAGACTATTCCAAATCACACCTTAGCTTGTCGCTCAGTGCCATACAGCCAGAGTTTTAATTCATGAAAGGTACATCACCTTGGTACACCACGTGGTCGGTCCAAACCATCAACCAACCATATGACCGACTTCGAGTCGAGCTAGCGGCTAGGCTCAATATAATGAAATGCGTGTCTTGATGCGGGCTACTGACGGTCTGAACAATGTAGCTCGCTAGCTCGTCTCTAAACTTGTGTTTTGGTCGAATATTGGGTGTTCATGTACCACTTCGGGTAACATGGACTTTGGTGCAACTTTACCACTTGTGCACTTAATAACTTCCCGGTCATTCAAGTCTTTGCCTTCATACTTTCAGGGTAGTTAGGTCTCGTCGAGACCTTTCCATACATATGCCAAACTCATCGATCGGACATCTATAGCCCGAGTTATTCGCGGTACACCGTACCTTACCCTGTTTTTTCCTCAATTGGGTACAAACCTTGGAACACCCATATCGCCCCTTTAGAGACTAGCTGGCACGTTGGCCTCATATAATGATAAGTGCACCTCAACTAGGGCTACTGACGGTCAGAACATTTCAACTTGCTAGCTCGGGCCCACACTTGTGTTTTTCTCGAATATATGGTTCAAGTGTGCCACTTTGGGCACTTTTGGACATTTTGTCCCCACACAACTTTCTTGCCTTGGTAGATAGGGTCTTGTGATCTTGGGCAAAAAGATGCACCAGGATAAAGTCTAACTTTCGTTCTTGTACCGCAAAGCGCTATCTCAAACACCCGAGGAGATAGAAAGTGATTATGTTCGGTATATCGGTCTTCCATGGCCTACTATGGTAAACCCCTGCAGGTATGCAACCGAAGGTGCTTGGTACATGTATTTGGTGCAATATCGGTGCAAAGTAGGTGTTTCCTTGATCGGGCTATAACTTTCTTGGTTGATGTTGGATTGCTTTGCGGTCTTCGGGGGATAGTTAGGGAACATGTTGGCCAACATTTCCTTATTCCTCAGCCTGGCCGTACCTCTTACCGTCTAGGCGGTATACATGCTCTAAGTTGGAACTTGTGTTCCTTTGGGTAACTTCTCTGACTTTGACGCTTAATAACTTTCGTTCATATGCAGTCTAAGCTCTGCAACTCTCAGGAAAGCTAGTACTACTCATTTCCTTTCCATATCAGTCTTTGGCTTGTCGATCCGATGTCTACAGCCTTACTTATTCACGTTCCCTGTGAAGGTAGGTTTTTGCCCATTTTCCAGTTCATGTGGTAACATTCCCAGACTTTGCCGGCTTTCTCTTCATGTGGTAACTTGCTTGCTCATGTGGTAACTTGGAAGTGTATTTCTGACAGACCCAATCTGGGACTTAGCCGATTTTTCTCTGCATATTATATGGATCCATCACTAGGCCATCTTGCTTGCTCATGTGGTAACTTGGAAGTGTATTTCTGACAGACCCAATCTGGGACTTAGCCGATTTTTCTCTTCATATCATATGGATCCATCACTAGGCCATCTTGCTTGCTTGTGTGGTAACTTGGAAGTGTATTTCCGACAGACCCAATCTGGGACTTAGCCGATTTTTCTCTTCATATCATATGGATCCATCACTAGGCCATCTTGCTTGCTTGTGTGGTAACTTGGAAGTGTATTTCTGACAGACCCAATCTCGGACTTAGCCGATTTTTCTCTTCATATCATATGGATCCATCAATACGCCATCTTGCTTGCTTGTGTGGTAACTTGGAAGTGTATGTCTGACAGACCCAATCTCGGACTTAGCCGATTTTTCTCTTCATATCATATGGATCAATCACTAGGCCATCTTGCTTGCTTGTGTGGTAACTTGAAAGTGTATGTCTGACAGACGCAATCTGGGACTTAGCCGATTTTTCTCTTCATATCATATGGATCCATCACTAGGCCATCTTGCTTGCTTGTGTGGTAACTTGGAAGTGTATTTCCGACAGACCCAATCTGGGACTTAGCCGATTTTTCTCTTCATATCATATGGATCCATCACTAGGCCATCTTGCTTGCTTGTGTGGTAACTTGGAAGTGTATTTCTGACAGACCCAATCTCGGACTTAGCCGATTTTTCTCTTCATATCATATGGATCCATCAATACGCCATCTTGCTTGCTTGTGTGGTAACTTGGAAGTGTATGTCTGACAGACCCAATCTCGGACTTAGCCGATTTTTCTCTTCATATCATATGGATCAATCACTAGGCCATCTTGCTTGCTTGTGTGGTAACTTGAAAGTGTATGTCTGACAGACCCAATCTGGGACTTAGCCGATTTTTCTCTTCATATTATATGGATCCTGGACTTAGCCGATTTTTCTCTTCATATCATATGGATCCATCACTAGACCATCTTGCTTGCTTGTGTGGTAACTTGGAAGTGTATTTCTGACAGACCCAATCTGGGACTTAGCCAATTTTTCTCTTCATGTCATATGGATCCTTCACACGGCCTTCTTGCTTGCTTGTGTGGTAACTTGAAAGTGTATGTCTGACAGACCCAATCTGGGACTTAGCCGATTTTTCTCATCATATTATATGGATCCTGGACTTAGCCGATTTTTAGGTTATTATATATGGATCCTGGACTTAGCCGATTTTTCTCTTCATATAATATGGATCCTGGACTTAGCCGATTATTAGGTTATTATATATGGATCCTGGACTTAGCCGATTTTTCTCTTCATATAATACGGATCCTGGACTTAGCCGATTATTAGGTTATTATATATGGATCCTGGACTTAGCCGATTTTTCTCTTCATATAATATGGATCCGGGACTTAGCCGATTTTTCCCTTCATATAATATGGATCCTGGACTTAGCCGATTATTAGGTTATTATATATGGATCCTGGACTTAGCCGATTTTTCTCTTCATGTAATATGGATCCGGGACTTAGCCGATTTTTCTGTTCATATAATATGGATCCTGGACTTAGCCAATTTTTCTCTTCATGTGGTAACGTATGCCAATCGCTCACAAGTAATGGGATAAGGGTACTTGTGTTCTTCCATCTTCTAAGTCCCGCACGGGGACATCGTGATCGCCCCAAGTCCGGAATAGCGCCAAGTCAAGCCCCACGGTGGCCGTGCAGGACCTGTTAGCGGCGGCCCCACTGACAGCACTAATCCGGACTTAGAAATTATATCTTTCTAATCGAACACCACACACGCAACACCACCATACCACCATCTCCTTGCAAGTACCTAAGTACCCGCAACTCCATGGTGAAGGCAATGTCACTCCATCACCAACCTCTTTGCACTGCAAGCACTTGCGTACCCACAACACTCCGAAGAAGGCAACGGCGCGCGATGCTCGACTCCACACACCACACCACACCACACCACCGATGGCCAGCCAGCCAGCCAGCCCAGCTAAGGGCTAACCCACCAACCAACCACCAATGGCCTAGGCCAGCCGGATCCCACCTTCAAGTCCAAGCACACCCAAGTGCAAGTACCGCCAAGTGTTCACCAACCACCCAACACACCACAC